>NC_056748.1:307382293-307492293 GCF_019279795.1 Protopterus annectens
TGAAAAGGACCACTTACATAAATGGAAACTAACAGACCAAAATGCTTGTGCAACTGAATAAAATTTGGATCTTCTTTCTAAAATGTGTGGGAACTACAAATGCCCCCTCATCTACTGAGGTATGACCTCGAGAAACGGAGAGAGTATTCTCTGCCCAAGATACCAACCACTGTGTTCCCAGAAGGTCACTGAAAGGTCCCTGTAGCTTATATAGGTAAAGTTGCACATACCTTGGTATCAGCTGCGATAGATATTCCACATCTCCCACTGGGCTATATATGAGGCTGACACATTTCTGCAATTTGCTGAAGAGGGTCCCTGTCAACACAATACTTATCCCCAATGTTGGCATCATAGCATGCAATGTTACGCACAGTTGGATGACCCTGTGTCTCAATCGCTGCATCATACATTTTTGGGCACGGCAGCTGCAATTAGAGCTTCCTTCAGATACACATTTGTGATGGGTGCAGCAAATCCTAACATAATTCCACAGTTTACTCTGCATGAACAAAGGCATATAGGAGAGTTTAAAGATAAAGCAGGCACAGCTCACTTGTATAGCATTTAAACATTTCTTAATAGCTTCACTATCGTGTTTTGGCTCATTATAATACTACATGGCACCTAATTATACAATCATTGGCACAAACCATGTCTGATCATGTTATTTGGTCAAGGCACATTGCGTAGCTTGGTTTTCTGACTTGCACACACCCTATGCATGGTCGCTTGTCATACAAATCTACTTATGATGCGATCAGTCCAACCTGGTAGTTAATGTGAATTTTACAAATGCCAACAGTTTTCTGGAAATCAGTGATTCAGAATCAATTGTGTTTTGTATCTTTGAAACTGCAATCTCTCAAGATACTTTCCACTATTAACCAACCACGTGCTTCTTTACTGAATATTTAAAGCTAATTAAATACTGAAAATATAATTAGACTTCGTAAATGCATATGCAAGTAATTGCTTTACACATACAACATTTTTCTTCAAATAGATTATTCTTTGACTACATTCATGTTTAGTAAAACTGCATTATTAGTTCTATTTTCATCAGATTTCTGTTTAGACAATTTTTCCAAATAGTTTTAACATGGATCACATATGTACCACCATCACATCAGAAGGGGACTGTATTTCAGTGTGGCTACAGAACTGCAAGTTAAACATATAGTCACACATCATCAACATATAGTAGTATTTTAGATTCATATATCTTACCATAAAACCTTCAATGTTGTTTTATCCTGAGTTTACCAAGGGTACTATAGCAGATGTTTATAAAAAGGGATGGTAAAAGGACATATTTTGCTTTGTATCACAAATACTTTTTATAGCTTGGGAAACATATCCTCCAGTTTTAAATGCATCCAAATGAGTTCCTAAAAAATTTAATTTTATTAAGTCAGTTTAATAATCTAAGAACCATGTGTCTAACAGCTTCAGTAAACATTTCCAGTTTAATGAAACTAAAGCTTAAAACCTAAATTTATTCCTAGATCTGTTTTTTACATTTGCATTATCACATAACAAAATGACTCGACATTATCTTGCACTTGTCTTTACCACATATTGGAAATGGTAGCTTTACATTTATTATATCTGAGAAAATGTACTTTTCTAGTCTGTAGGTAAAAGTGAGCTTGGCATACAAGAACCACAATCTTGGATCTTCGTTTTGTTTCAAATGGAAAGACATTTAATCTCAGTTTCCAAGAGAAGGGATCGTGTTTCTTTTTTGGAATTTTATAAGCAATTTAAAAAATTGCATTTTTGAAAACAATATAAAAATCTTAGAATTATTCCATGTGCCTGGTAATTTGTTAAATTTTAGTTGGATCCAAGTATCTAAAGCTAACATTTTCTTTTGAAAGTTTACTCCTCACACATTTACTTCAAAGGTTACTAATATTTTATTATCTACATTGTATACTGCTTTATAATGTTTACAAAAGTAACCAATGTATTTGCAACATTTGCGTCTTTCAAGGTACTCTGACAGACTGATTTGATCTAACCAGTATGTGGATCCATTGATTAAACTATGCAACCCTTTTGGCAATATCCCATATGACTGCAACTTTGATTTCTCCAAAGCTACTTCTACTTTATGTTTTAAAATTAATTTTATATTTTTGTTTAAAGCTTTTCCTGTGTTCACATTGTTTCTCATGTAAATTTCTTGGTTTGTTTTCCTTACATTGTTTCTTATATTATTCCTTTTATCACAGTGTTTAGTTTGAATGAAGAATTAAAGTATCAAAAGTTCTGGTTAAAAGTGAACAAAGCTGGGTCTCTTACTGAGTTGTAGGATTTAGAAGCTAATTGCCTGTGAACTGAGGGAGCAGTCAGTTACCATAACTTGTATTTAGAGGAAAAGAAAAGCATTCAAAAGATTTTCAGGAGAAATCTCACAAACAGCTTCTGCCACAGAACAGACAGCGGTGTGGGTAAAAAATCTCACCCTTTTCCTGTTGTATCCTTAAATCATGTGGCTTAAAAGTTGTCTATAGAAGGAACAAAAACAAAACACACGCATGAGGGACTAAGTGCACGGTCCAAACCAAAACTGAAGGTGAATCCAAAAACGGACCAGCACAATGGTAATGCAGCTAAAATAAATTTATTGTAGAAATCAATGCCATTTCTGATAAATAAATGGCTTGCAAACCGGTTTCGGCTGTAAAAAGCCTTCTTCAGTGCTAAAACACAAATATTCAAAAGTTAAACAGCTCCAACATCCTGGTATTATATAGGGAGACCCTTAAAGGCATATTACAGAAAAAAAATTATAGATATTTGAATATATACACGTCATGAAAAATGACTAATAAATCTTGTCAATAGAAACATAATACCCAAATGACCAAAAATAACATGTTTACATCAAAGATTATAAATAAGATTCTGCAATATGCATAAGTAAATAGGCTGGCATATTATTGCATTTCATTTAGTCCAGGTTTGAACAAAGCCCCTAACCTGGTTATCCACATAGTTTCCATATTATTAAGTTTATTATGCCATCCTGCTTTGAAATTCCTATGCATTTGTATTTTATCTATAATGATAAATTTAAAAAGAGCAGTTGGATGATTAATGGTGTGTTTATAAAGGGCATTGGACAAATGGTGATTTCTAATGGCACTAAGGTGTTCACTAATTCTCAATATGAATGGTCTGGACGTCTGACCAACATAAAAGGAGGAACAGGTACATGTAACTAAATAAATAACCCAGTCCGAACTACAGTTCCCAAAAATGTTAATCTTGTATACCTGAGATGTGTTTTTGCTTGAAAATTCCTTTGTTTTAAAAATGTGTTCACAGGCACTACAATGCCCACAAGGGAAACACCCCACCAAAGGGTCACCAAATAAGGTGGTTTGAACTGTTGTCGCTGGTGTATATCTCTTGTAGTGAGTTAAGCGAAAATGTATAGTGCGACCCCTACGGTATGAGAAGGCACATTTATCTGGTAAGATGTCATTCAAAAGTTCATGAGACTTAAGTATGTCCCAATGTCTGTTAATGATTTCCCTAAATCTGGATGTGTTGTTCCCAAAAGTGGTTACAAACCTAATTGGCTGTACAAAATTTGTTGTTTCTTCATGCTTCAAATGTTGGTATTGTAATAAGCTTGGTCATGCCATCTGCCTAGTCTGGTCAATAGTTTGAGGAAATATGATTCCTGGAATATCCACGGTTGATAAGCCTATTTGACAGGTCTTGTTCACAAACTTGATGTTGTTCTTCTGATGAGCATATACGTTTCATACGCAAAAACTGGGATTTTGGAATATTTCGATTGATGTGGCGGGGGTGAGAGCTAGATGCATGAAACAGAGTATTATATCGAGGAAACTTCCTATGTACACTAGTAGCCAATGTGTGATCTTGCAGTCAAGAAATAACAACATCCAAAAAGACAATCTCTTGATATTCTATATTTAGAGTGAATTGTATATCCCAAGGATTGTTATTAAGATACCTTACAAAATCAAACACATGGTCCTTATCCCCACGCCACACCATCCAACAATCATCTAGATATCTTCTCCAGTATCTAAATCATTAATATGCAAATTGTGATGTGCAGCATAAATAAATGATTGCTCAAAAAATCCCATAAATAAGTCAGCATATATGGGGGCAAATGAAGACCCCATTGCCGTACCTTTGATCTGCCAATATGGTTGTCCATCAAAGTAAAAAACGTTTTTACACAACACATACTCAGTTTAACAAGAAAATTGTTGAAACCAGTGGAATATAATTCCGATTTGTCCAACTAATAAGAGATCGCAGCTATGCCAGCATCATGGGGGATGCTCGTATAGAGAGATGAAACATCTAATGTACATAACCACCAATCCGCTTCTAATTGTGAATCCTGAATGATGTTAAGAAATTCCATGGTGTCTTGTATCCTTGATCTGACATGAGACAGTAACGGTTTCAAATAATACGTGAGGAGAGCGGATAGTGGTTCAGTGAGAGAGCCTCTCCCGGAGACAATGGTCTACCTGGGGGGGGTTAGTAGAGTGTTTGTGGATTTTAGGAAGAAGAAGATATAAATATTGGGGCATAGGTTCTACCACTCTGAGTTGTTTGCAAACCTGTTTGCTAATAATACCTTCTTCTGTCGCTAGATCCAAAGAGAGTCGATATGTGCCTTAAAGTTAGGTGTAGGATCCACAACCATCTTAATATAAAGATGAGCATCAGACACCTGTCTGTAAGCCTCAGCCTTATATTTGCTGTAATCCATAACCACAATGCCACCCCCCTTGTCAGCCGGAGTAATGACAATCTCATGATGGAGTTGAAGCTCTGTTAGTGCAGATCTCTCTGCTTGAGTGAGGTTATTTGTAATAGGTTGATATCTACTAGAGAGAGAAGTGTAAATCTTTGATGACACATTCCTTAAAGATATAAACATGTTTATCCATGGGTGGTGTAAATTCTGATTTGCCAAATCTGAAACCAGTAGATCTTTGAGTGGAGTCATGGTCTGAAAAAAATATTTTAATATTAAGCAATCTACAAAAGTCATTAACATCTTTTGACAAACTGTATTCAGAAACAGGTGAAGTGGGGACAAAATTAAGACCCTTATTTAATACTTGGTTATGTTCAGGTGATAATTCAAAGGATGAAATATTGTGTACATTATTCACTATTTCAAAATCTGTTGTAATAGAACCTGTAAACTGGATGTTCCTGTTTGTGTCTATGCTTTCTGCCCCCCTACGTGTCTTACGTCTAAAGGGTCACACTGTTTTCTCTTAGCAGCAGGGGACACCTGGTGTAAAGGTACACCATAATCTGTAGCAGAAGAAGTTTTGTCCTCTGACGTACTGCTAAGGGTAGATTCTGTCCTTCTTAACATGGATCTGGGCCTCTTTCTACCATGATTGCTTTTGTTAACTCTGTCTGTGAACCTGACATTCTTAGATGTAACAAATGGTTTGCCTTTGTCATAATCCAACAAGTCTCTGTTAAATTTGTGTGTTTTTCTCTTAATTGTTGTTCCAAAATGGCCAGATCTTTGGCTAAATCGGAAATAAACTCCTTAAAAAATACTTCAGTTTCAAATAACTGGGCCTCAAGACACACCTTTTGAATTTCAACTATTTGTGATTCAATGGTTCTTTCATAATAACCAATCAAAGTATTTACAAAAAGCATTGAAGCCCAATTCTGTGATAACTGGGCATCAATGTTAGCTACTAGGGGTTGAAGGCAAATCCTTAGCCCCCTAAGTGTAATGTCTTTTAGTTTGTAGGCCTTGAATAATTTCAAGTGCCAAATATTGGACCTTAGGGATTTCATGTTTCTAGTCAGTTTTTGAAAAACTAACACACATTTCTGTTTGGAATCACCTTCAATATTAAGACTAGTTGACCCCTTAGTGTTGAAGCCAAAGGCTTCCAGGTTATCTTTATCAGCCGATAGTCCTTGCAAGATTCCACTTAGATCCATGATAAAGCTGCTAAGCAATATGTCACAACACAATTCTTGACCCAAAACAAGCAAATGGTCTGGCAAATGTAAACAATATATATATATATATATATATATATATATATATATATATATATATATATGTGTGTGTGTGTGTGTGTGATTGTGTACTGCATTGACCCTAATGATTGTGGAAAACTGCCTTTGATATATATAAAAGAAGGCAACTGAAAATGCCCCACTATACATAGAGAAACTCTAATATGCTCAAATACTGAAGTAGTGAATTGTGTTGTGATATATTGCTTAACAGCTTTATCATGGGTCTAAGTGGAATCTTGCAAGGACTATCGGCTGATAAAGATAACCTGGAAGCCTTTGGCTTCAACACTAGGGGGTCAACTAGTCTTAATATTGAAGGCGGTTCCAAACAGAAATGTGGGTTAGTTTTTCAAAAACTGACGAGAAACATAAAATCCCTAAGGTCCAATATTTGGCACTTGAAATTATTCAAGGCCTACAAACTAAAAGACATTACACCTAAGGGGCTAAGGATTCGCCTTCAACCCCTAGTAGCTAACATTGATGCCCAGTTATCACAGGATTGGGCTTCAGCCCAACACCAGGCTTAAATGCATTTTGTAAATACTTTGGTTATTAAGAACCATTGAATCACAAATAGTTGAAATTCAAAAGGTGTGTCTTGAGGCCCAGTTATTTGAAACTGAAGTATTTTTTAAGGAGTTCATTTCCGATTTAGCCAAAGATCTGGCCAATTTGGAACAACAATTAATTAAGAGAAAAACACACAAATTTAACAGAGACTTGTCAGATTACGACAAAGGCAAACCATTTGTTACATCTAAGAATGTCAGGTTCACAGACAGAGTTAACAAAAGCAATAATGGTAGAAAGAGGCCCAGATCCATATTAAGAAGGACAGAATCTACCCTTAGCGGTACATCAGAGGACGAAACTTCCTCTGCTACAGATTATGATGTACCTTCACACCAGATACCCCTGCTGCTAAGAGAAAACAGTGTGACCCTTTAGACGTAAGACACGTAGGGGGGGGCAGAAAGCATAGACACAGAAACAGGAACATCCAGTTTACAGGTTCTATTACAACAGATTGTGAAATAGTGAATAATCTACACAATATTTCATCCTTTGAATTATCACCTGAACATAACCAAGTATTAAATAAAGGTCTTAAATTTTGTCCCCACTTCACCTGTTTCTGAATACAGTTTGTCAAAAGATGTTAATGACTTTTGTAGATTGCTTAATCTTAAAATATTTTTTTTCAGACCATGACTCCACTCAAAAAATCTACTGGTTTCAGATTTGGCAAATCAGAATTTACACCACCCATGGATAAACATGTTTCTATCTTTAAGGAATGTGTCATCAAAGATTTACACTTCTCTAGTAGATATCAACCTATTACAAATAACCTCACTCAAGCAGAGAGATCTGCACTAACAGAGCTTCAACTCAATCATGAGATTGTCATTACACCGGCTGACAAGGGAGGTGGCATTGTGGTTATGGATTACAGCAAATATAAGGCTGAGGCTTACAGACAGGTGTCTGATGCTCGTTTTTATATTAAGATGGTTGTGGATCCTACACCTAACTTTAAGGCACAGATAGACTCTTTTTTTGGATATAGCGACAGAAGAAGGTATTATTAGCAAACAGGTTTGCAAACAACTCAGAGTGGTAGAACCTATGCCCCAATATTTATATCTTCTTCCTAAAATCCACAAACACTCTACTAACCCCCCAGGTAGACCCATTGTCTCCGGGAGAGGCTCTCTCACTGAACCACTATCCGCTTTCCTCACGTATTATTTGAAACCATTACTGTCTCATGTAAGATCGAGGATACAAGACACCACAGAATTTCTTAACATCATTCAGGATTCACAATTAGAAGCGGATTGGTGGCTATGTACCTTAGATGTTTCATCTCTCTATACGGGCATCCCCCTTGATGCTGGCATAGCTGCGATCTTATTGGTTGGACAAATCGGAATTATATTCCACTGGTTTCAACAATTTTCTTGTTTAACTGAGTATGTGTTGTGTAAAAACGTTTTTTTACTTTGATGGACAACCATATTGGCAGATCAAAGGTACGGCAATGGGGGCTTCATTTGCCCCCATATATGCGGACTTATTTATGGGATTTTTTGAGCAATCATTTATTTATGATGCACATCACAATTTGCATATTAATGATTTGGATATCTGGAGAAGATATCTAGATGATTGTTGGATGGTGTGGCGTGCGGATAAGGACCATGTGTTTGATTTTGTAAGGTATCTTAATAACAATCCTTGGGATATACAATTCACTCTAAATATAGAATATCAAGAGATTGTCTTTTTGTATGTTGTTATTTCTAGACTGCAAGATCACACATTGGCTACTAGTGTACATAGGAAGTTTCCACAACATAATACTCTGTTACATGCATCTAGCTCTCACCCCTGCCACATCATCCGAAATATTCCAAAATCCCAATTTTTGCGTATGAAACGTATATGCTCATCAGAAGAACAACATCAAGTTTGTGAACAAGACCTGTCAAATAGGCTTATCAACCGTGGATATTCCAGGAATCATATTTCTCAAACTACTGACCAGATTAGGCAGATGGCACGACCAAGCTTATTACAATACCAACATTTGAAGCATGAAGAAACAACAATTTTTTTACTGCCGATTAGGTTTGTAACCACTTTTGGGAACAACACAACCAGATTTAAGGAAATCCTTAACAGACATTGGGACATACTTAAGTCTCATGAACTTTTGAATGACATCTTACCAGATAAATGTGCCTTCTCATACCGTAGGGGTCGCACTATACATTCTCGCTTAACTCACTACAAGAGATATACACCAGCGACAACAGTTCAAACCACCTTATTTGTTGACCCTTTGGGTGGGGTGTTTCCCTTGTGGGCATTGTAGTGCCTGTGAACACATTCTTAAAACAAAGGGATTTTCAAGCAAAAACACATCTCAGGTATACAAGATTAACATTTTTGGGAACTGTAGTTCGGACTGGGTCATTTATTTAGCTACATGTACCTGTTCCTCCTTTTATGTTGGTCAGACGTCCAGACCATTCAAATTGAGAATTAGAGAACACCTTAGTGCCATTAGAAATCACCGTTTGTCCAATGCCCTTTATAAACACACCCTTAATCATCCAACTGCTCTTTTTAAATTTATCATTATAGATAAAATACAAATGCATAGGAATTTCAAAGCAGGATGGCATAAAATAATATGGAAACTATGTGGATAACCAGGTTAGGGGCTTTGTTCACACCTGGACTAAATGAAATGCAATAATATGCCAGCCTACTTACTTATGCATATTGCAGAATCTTATTTATAATCTTTGATGTACACATGTTATTTTTGGTCATTTGGGTATTATGTTTCTATTGACAAGATTTATTAGTCATTTTTCATGACATGTTTATATAATCAAATATCTATCATTTTTTCTGTAATATGCCTTTAAGGGTCTCCCTATATAATACCAGAATGCTGGAGCTGTTTAACATTTGAATATTTGTGTTTTAGCACTGAAGAAGCCTTTTTACAGCCGAAACCGGTTTGCAAGTCATTTATTTATCAGAAATGGCATCGATTTCTACAATAAATTTATTTTAGCTGCATTACCATTGTGCTGGTCCATTTTTGGATTCACATTAAAAGTTGTCTATCCCTTATGTCAGCTTGGCAACATAGCCAAATAGAAGTGGAAGAAAACTCTCATTAATAAACAGAAAATATCCTTCTGTGGAGGCAGAAAGTACAGTTTTGTACCTACCATAAATGTAGATTTTCGAGTGTTCACCCTGCTGCAGTCATCACACTTGGGTTATCCTGCCATCAGGCAGTCCTGCAGTTGGCCTGAGTTCCAAAGTCTTGGTCCGGCGTCAGTTGCTGTCGCTTCTTCCCTGACGTCAGTGTGCCAGGGGTATATAAGAGGCATCCGACGCCATTTTCTTCAGTTTTTCTTGCCCCAGATGTCAGGTGCCCCCAATAGGTAGGCAAAATATATATATATAGCTATATAAAAATGTACATATAAAAATAAAACAATACCTTCAGGCACAAGCAGATACACCACAGAGGTTGTATAGGATAGAATGGTATAGATAAGTCCAGCTAGTTCAGAGGGGATGGAGGGAGGGTAACCTGGACTGCAGCAGGGTGAACACTCGAACATCTACATTTATGGTAGGTACAAAACTGTACTCTGTTCATCGTGTTACCCTGCTGCAGTCATCACACTTGGGTTGAATCCCAAAGCTAAGGATGGGTGGTGGAGTTAAACAGGGTTAGAAGAAGCTAGTAGGCCCTGCAAAACTGCAGTGGCAAAACCAGCTCTAGTCTTAGAATATAGAGGTAAGTGATGGTGTTTGGTGAAGGTGTGCACTGAACTGTAAGTTGCAGCTTCCAGAATGTCCTTGGTTGGCACCCCCCCCCCCCTGAGAAAGGCTGCTGATGTAGCTGTAGCCCTGGTGGAGTGGGACCTAATGTTAGCAGGTACTGGTTTCCCATGATGCGTGTAGCAGAAACGTATGCAATGTCCTATCCATTTTGAAATGGTCTGTTTTGAGATAGCTTTTCCTTGTGATCCCGCAGCATAGGCTACAAAGAGCTGGTCAGATTTTCTGAAAGCCTTAGTTTTAGCCAAGTAGTAACGTAATTGCCTGTGAATGTCCAAAGAGTGCAGGAGTCTTTCTCCTTTGTTCTGGGGATATGGAAAAAATGTGGGCAAATGAATGGTTTGGTTTAGGGCCACACTGGATACCACCTTTGGCATAAAGGAAGTGATAGTTCATAGAGAGACTCTGTCTTGAAGAAAAATGAGGAAAGACTCCACTGCCATTAGTGCCTGTAGCTCTGAGACTCTTCTAGCTGAAGTTATTGCCAATAGCAGAGCAGTTTTCCATGAAAGAAATTCAGCTGAAAAAGCTGGTTCAAAGGGCGGCAGTGTAAGCTTTTCCAGAACAAAGTTGAGATCCCAAGTAGGTGTTGGTGCTCTCCTGGGCGGTCTTATGTTCTTAGCCCCTCTGAGGTACTGTCTTATGAGTGGATGTGAAAATATAGAGGAGGATCCGTTGTAATGAGCTGAAATTGCTGAGGCGTGGATCTTAATAGATGAAAAGGAAAGTCCTTTATGCAACATCTCAGTTAAATATTGTAGAATCTGAGGAATGTTTGGATCAAGGGGATTTTGGCCTTTAGCCTAGTTCCAGGCGCAAAATCTTTTCCATTTGTCTGAATAGGTTTTCCTGGTGCTGGGCCTCCTGGCCTCCAGAATGACATCCATAACAGCTTTGGATAGAGGTGTTGGCTGGTTGTTTAGGTAATTTGCCATGCAGCCAGGTTTAAAGTCTTGAGCTGGCTGTGTAGAATCTGATTGTCTCGCTGGGTGAGCAAGTGAGGGAATTTGTGGTAAAATCCATGGTGGGCCATGGGCCATGTTCCTTAGAATTGGATACCAGTGCTGGCGTGGCTAGTCTGGTGCAATGAGTATCATTTGTGGCCTCTCTAACCTGACTTTCAGCAGTACATTTGCTAGAAGAGGCAGTGGAGGAAAGGCATACACTGTTAATGTTTTCCAGCTGAATGAGAGGGCATCCACTTTCCAAGCTTGTGGGTGGAATGTCCTTGTGCAAAATTTTTGAAGTTGGTAGTTTTGGGGGTTGGCAAACAGATCTATGTCTGGGCGTCCCCATTTTTGAGTTATCATTGCAAATACTTGTGGATCTAGTTTTCACTCGTGGGGATCCATGATGTTTCTGCTTAGGTCGTCTGCCAATGTGTTTTTCTTTCCTGGCAGAATTGTGCTTGTAGTTGAACTTAGTAAGACAGTGCTGTGTTCCACAAGGTCATTGCTTGCCTGCATAGAGGGTAGGAATGTGTGCCCCCTTGCTTATGTACCACATTACTGTAGTATTGTCCATCTTTATTATTAGTTGTCCTGGGTGTAAGAGGTCCTTGAAAGCTGTTAGGGCATTCTGTACTGCTAGCATTTCTTTTTGATTGATATGCAGATGCCTTTGATCTGTAGTCCATTTGCCCTGAATGCACTGTCCTGCCATGTGTGCTCCCCAGGCATAGTCCGATGCATCTGTTGTCATAGTTTGCCTGGCTGTGGGTAAGGTGATAGGCTGACCCTTGTTGAGGTGACATGCCTGTGCCCACCATTGAAACTCCTGCTGAAGGCAGGGAATGACTGGTATCATTGTTTCCAAGCTGTGGCTGTGTTGAGTCCATACGCTTTTCAGGTACCATTGCAATTTCCTCATATGCAGTTTTGCAAATGGTATTAGTAGTATGCAAGATGCCATGAATCCCAAGGCCTGCAGAATTTTTCTTGCAGGGAATTGGGTCTTTGTTGTGATATTAAGTCAGCTTGTCTGGTGTGAGATAAGACATCTGGGCCGTTATATTCAAGCTGGCACCCAGGAATATTATGTTTTGTGAGGGCACTAGTTTTGATTTTGTTTACCGTGTACCCTAGGCAACTTAGAAGGTGTTTGACAAATGCCAGATTCTTTAACTTCCTCTCCTCCTCCCTCCTCTTGAGTGTGTTGTACCTTTAACCCCTAGTGGGCGTTCAGCATTTAAAAAAAGAAGTTATCACTTACATTTTTTTAAAAAATACCATTGACAGAGGTCATATATCAATACAATTGTGTTTGCTATCATGTATGCTTCAAGATAAAATTTTCTGATACCTTGTATGTAACATGGTTTTGGAATTATTAATGCAAATATGAACAGGCAATAGACGATGAGAGAGCAGTAGGGTGTAACTGCAGAAACGCCTGGAGACGTCACTCGGCTGTAATGAGTTAAAAGAATGTCCTTGCTTTCTGCTTGAAGAAGGCAGTCGTCCAGGTATGGGTATATTTGAATTCCTCTTAGTCTGCAGTATGCAATTACTGGTGCCAGGCATTTTGTGAAGACCCTGGGTGCAGCAGATAAGCCAAAGGGCAGTGCAGAGAATTGATAATGGGTTGAACCTGCAATGAAGCGGAGGTATCTTCTGCAATTTTGTCTGATAGGGACATGCAGGTATGCCTCCTTGAGGTCCAACATTACTAGCCAAGCCTTCTTGCCCAGCATGGGAAGAAGCTGCTGTAGTGTTAGCATCTTGAATTTTGGTACTTGCAGATAGGTGTTCCTAATTGAAAGATCCAGAATGGGTCTCCATGCTTTGTCCTTTCTTGGGACTAGAAAGAGTCTTAAAATCCTTGTCCTTGCTCCTGTGTAGGTACCTGTTGAATGGCTCACATGTCCATGAGAGCTGTAATTTGTTTTTGTGGCTCTGCCCATTGATTTGGTGGCAGGTTTGGCATTCCTTTTATCCTTGGCAAGGTATGAAAGTGGAATCTGTATCCTTGTGAGACAATGTTTCGGACCCATTTGTCTTTTGTGATGATGTGCCATTTGTCTGCAAAAAGTGCTAATTTTCCTCCCAAGTGAGCTGCCAAGAGAGATATGCTTGGTAGTTTGAGGGTTGAGTCATTGTGTTTGTCTTCTGCTAGCTTGGGGCCTGTCTTCTCCTCCTTTCTGTGTAGCAGTACCCCATTGGCGAGGTTTGTAAAGGCCTTGTGACTGACCTCTGCCCCTTGGGCGTCTGTATTTGCTCCTCTGTGATCTGTCAGAAGCTGGAAATGACCAGTTTTTTGTTGGTCAATTTCTGCTGAAACGAGGGGGTTGTACCTGTAGAAAAATCCTTGACCATCTGCATAGACTTTGCCTTATCCTCCATTTTCTTTAAAGCCTCTTCTGCTTTGACACCAAATAATACATCCTGCTGTAAAGGTGCATCCAATAATTTTGCTTTAACATGATCAGGTAGGGTTTGTTCTTTTAACCAAACATGTCTACGTATGACAGACCCAGTAACAGCTGCTCTACAGGAAGCTTCCAATGAATCAAATCCACATTGTAAAGTATGTTTGCCCACCTGTTCAGCTGCATGCAACAGATCCTGCATTTCCTTGAATTCAGACTGGTCAGAATGTGTGCTCATTATTTTGTTTTAATTGAGACATTAGGAACTGCTGATATTTCAGCATGTGAAACTGACAACTTAATGCTCTCATAGCCAGAGTAGCTGAGGTGTATATCTTCTTTCCCCATCTATCTAAGGCTCTGGAATCCCTTTCAGATGGCACAGGATTTTTAGCCACAGAAGCTTTTGCCCCTTTGGGACCCTGGGAAACTGTTTCTGGGTCAGCCACAGGGCTTTTATAAAGGAATTTGTGTGAGTCAGGTACTCTGTAGTATCTGTCTGGTTTGGCTGGCGCAGGAGGTAGAGAGTCTGGATTTAGACTAGACTCCAAGTAAACATCATCCACAATGTCTAAAACTGGAGGGATAGCAAGTGGTCTGTGCTGGGGTAGTAAAAGGAACTCTCAGAGCCTTTTCTTAGAATCAGAGTAGTCCTGGCCTTCCCAGTGGAAATGTTCCCTCATGGTATGCAAAGTTTCCCCAAAGGAGTAGTCTTCAGGGGGAGATGCTGAGGGAATAGTCTTCAGCATCAGAGTCTTCATAAGGGGGAAAAGCGTAATCCTGTTCCTCAGAAGAATCTGAGGAAATTGAAACCTGGTCAGAGGAAGCATAATCCTCCTCTTGTCTTGGTCTTTTATCTGGAGGGGGATGGGAAGCCCTGATTAGGATAATCAAATCTTCAGCCATCTTAAGCATCTGTTTCTTAGGCATGGGGCCTTGAACTGGAGACTGGTGTACAGTCTTTTTTGGTTTTAATGGTGAGTGTAGTCAGTCTGAAGACACCTTCTGCAACCGAAGGTGTTTCTACTGCACCGGGATCTCCTTCTGCTGCGGTGTCGGAAGGGCCTAAATGAAGATGGTTGCGACGGCCTAGTACACTCCGCTTGAGAATCCGCAGCTGTCTGGGGTTCCAATTCTGCAGTCATCAGGGGCTGCGTAGGCGCCTCACTGAAAACCGGAGAACCGGCGACAGGCCCAGTGGAGGCCTCGGAGTCTGGCTTGTTCCTAGGCTACCTGTCCTTATACTTGCGTCCTTTATGCATGCCGGTCGTCGGCTGCTCCGACGGCATGATATAATTAAATTTCCTACCAAAGTAATGCCGTGCGAAGTCAAAACAGCATTTGATAGCTAGTTTAGTACACCTAGCACAAAACCGACAATGAACAACCTGTGACATCGTGGTCTGGGCCTAGGCAAGGAATACAATAAGAATGGAAGTCCTTATGAGGTATTTGCTTCCCACAAGAAATGCAGTTGTTAACTTTTTCTGACATCAGACTGAGGCAAGAAAAGGTTCCCCAACGGGGTACTTAGCTTTAATGAAGACTTCGGACTGAAATTCGATTCGAAAATCTCAGGTGTCAGCCGACCAGCACTTGCGAACTGCTTCTGCTTTGGGCACCGCACGGCAAGAAAGACTGAAGAAAATGGCATTGGATGCCTCTTGTATACCCCTGGCGCACTGACGTCAGGGAAGAAGCGACAGCAACTGACGCCGGACCAAGACTTTGGAACTCAGGCCGACTGCGGGACCACCTGACGGCAGGATAACCCAAGTATGATGACTGCAGCAGGGTAACACGATGAACATGCTTAAACTAATTTTACTCACTTACCTTTCCACTGTATTCCAAAGGCCCAGAAAAACTACATATGTAATCAATTATGCTCAGACAAAATCTCACTCAAAATTGATGCCCCTTGCTACTGCTACAACGCTCATTATACATGCAGTGTCCTCAAGTTTCACTGTTTAGCATCTATTTTACATATACTCTTTGTTGATTCTGTTGGCAGGTTTCCTCACAATTAGTAGCCTTCCAAAAAACACTACAGGTCACCATGGAATTTCAGCCTGCTAGCACTTCATTTTCTGAGGCAGTGCAGCAACTGCCTCAGGTTTACTAACTACCCACTTCTGGGTACATACTGGTACCAATTGCAAGAGATGTACAGATTAATCTTAATTGGAGGCTACTCCTCTCAATCCCATTGCACGTAAACAGCACCATAACAACAGTACAATCAAAACATTACTCCTACATACATTGAGGTAGTACATAAATCCTAATTAAACCCTCTGGGTGCCTAAACTTTCTAGGCCTCCTGGAGATCCTACTAGCTTACCTCAGCAACATAACAGAAACAATAACACCACACAAATGTCCATACCCACACCTGCTGTTAGCGGGAGTCACCTGTACTGAAAACATTAACATCCCATAAGCCTGCAGCATAGCCCAGAAAAGTATTAGTCATCGTTGACAAAATAAAACAGACACAGCACTTAACAGGTTGGCAGGGTTACATGCGTCTCTGTAAGGCAGGGATTATGGATGTCACAAGTCCTTGCACTACTCCAAACACAGTTACAGCATTGTAGTCGATCTTGTGGGGTGAATGATTTTGAACGTTTCATCCTGAAGGAGATACAAACAACTATTCAGGTGTCTGATCATGTCTTCAAATATGGTATGCCCTAGCACTGAACAACACTCCACCATCACAAGGAACAATGCTTACATTCAAGGATAAAATAATAAACTTCAGGAATTAGATATTAAACAGGTATCATTCTAGGGGGATCCAGAGGGAGTGACTAAGTATGGAATGGAATGAAATGGTCACTACAACTCCCCCTCCCCATTTGACAATGATGGTATACATCTTTCATCTCCAATTTTTGAATACCAGCTAAAACTTTTGCTACACCATTGTGCCTTTTTTGATAAGAGTACACCTGATGGACATCCCAACATAGTAAACTTCAATCTGGAAGATATCAAGGAGAACTACTGAATGTCAGAAGCCTAAAACAACGCAATCTTTGAACTTCCAAGGCTTTCCTTAACCTCGAAGATATCAGCATTTGTGTAATTACAAAGACATGGTTCACTCTAGTGATAGCTCATCGATATTGTACCCTGGAATGCAGGCAGTGCTATCATGCATTAAGATCCACAAGCAACTGTGGGGGAGCATCTACATTTATTTCACCAGATTTCACATGATACAGACCAAGTCCTAGTTCCACTCAAAATTACCATATTATAGACAGTTATGGTTGTCCACTTATGACCCCTTCAGATCATGCAGAATAAATACCATAATCTGTTATAAAAAAAAAGTTAACAGCCAAGCCAAATAACTTTATTATGGATGACTTCAACCATCACAAACTTGACATTTACTAGCACAACCATCACCAATTATGCCAAGAGATTTCTGGATGCAATAAATGCCAATACACTTGCTCAAACTGACCCCTGCCAACCAGGTGTGTTAATCTGTTGAAGCTTGTCCTCACAAAACATATCTCCCAGTTGCATCACCCCACTTGTTGTGCCAATCGTAGTCAAATCCAACCATGTCATTGACATCTTCTCTAAGAAAAGCCATTATGTGGCACCTAATAATTGCTCTGCATTCAAGGATTACACCAAAAACCAATCATGTCTATTTACTGTGGTAGCAGTGGTGCAACAGGGAGGGCACTCACCTTTGATGTGGAAGGCTGTGGATCCCACTCCCACAACCGATTGATGGACTGCTGACATTGAAGTGCAATGTAAGAGGTGTGCTGCACTCGAGTGGGTCTTCCTTTCAGATGAAATATTAAACAGAGTCCCCACCTGCCCAAGATGGTGGTAGCTCAGGTAGATGTAAAAGATCCCACTCCATCTATCAAAAACAGTAGTGAAGTTCCCCAATGTCATGGTCAAATTTCTCCAAGCAGTAGAAATACCACCTTGGGTCTCCCCTTAAAGAGGCTACTAGCTTAGCGGGACCAACCCAGTCAACAAAAGATAAATAAATGAAGTAAACTAAACAATACCAATCTTGCTGATAATAACAAATTGTATAGCTCTTCAGCAAATTTTGTAAGCCTGCTTCCTACTAGTCTGACATACTCCCTCTTGAATAAATGCATTAATGCATCCATACCAATCTGGCATACGCAGAATGGAGAGTTTACAACTAAATCCATATTGTGGGACTACTATATCAAACTCTATAATAAAAAGATGAAAAAATTCCTGGCCATCAATAAAAATCCATTTCACATTATGAGAGAGACTAACTGGTAAGCAAATCTCAAGCTTACCATTATGAAATGCAAGTCCAGCTATGAATTTAGGACTGTAAATAATTTTTCAAAAGACAAACAGAAGGCTTCCTTGAGCTATTTTAGAAAGTTCAGAAGTAACCTACGGTACTACACTGAACTTCTCTCTAATGATACCTCCTTATTTGACCCCTGGGACATTGCAGACATATGTTCTTCTGACTTTATCCCACCCACCCTCTTCTCTGTCCCCTACAGTCTCATTCACACACCCCTCCTGAAATCAATTTTGAACAAGTCCTTTTGGCACTATACAACATTAAAATAAATATTTTCATGAGTCCCGACCATATCCCTGGACATCTACGGAGAACCAATAAAGTTCTACTTTGAAAAATCCCTCCAACAATTCTTCTACCCTTGTTACTCTGCTGGTTATGCTGCTGAGCTGTAGACTATGGTAGTTGTGGTGCCTTAGGTGGTCCATCTACCAAGAGGCCTATTAGTCTAATTATTATCTCCAAGGCTATGGAATGTATTATAGCTGAATGCATTACAATTGCACCTACAAACAATAAGAGAGATGACCTTCCATCCCTGGATCCACAACACTTCAGCTTTGTAAAAAGCAGATTATGCCTGCTTAACTTGGCTGCGTTCCTTGAAAGGGCTACTGAGGCCACAGATAAAGGGACATACAGTCCACACTGCTTATTTGGGCATTGACCTTTTCTCACATGTTGAGATTATTGGCAAACTCTCCCAGCTCATCATTAACCCACACATTGTTCACTGGACTGGTAATTAGCTATCTGACAGAACCCATACCATTAAGGTTGGGGGTAATTGCTATCGGACAGAACCCATACCATTAAGGTTGGGGGTAATTGCTATCTGACAAAACCCATACCATTAAGGTTGGGGGTAATTCCTCTATAAATAAAAATGTCACTAATGGTGTCCCAAAGGGCTCTGTTTTGGGTACCTTTCTCTTTGGTCTATACTTCTGTGTGAAATACAGGGATTATGGCTAACAAAGTTGACTGATGACTGCATACTGGGGGGGGGGGGGGGGCAGTTATCAAATCCCATTCTGATACTCTAATTCACCAGCAAGGACTGAACTGAACAAATGCTTGGTGTATCAAAGACTGGTTTACCCTCAATAAGAAATGCAGCATCACTACCATTAGTAAATCTCGTAACACAACTTCTCACTATATAGATAAAAATTCCACTGCAATTTGACACAATCGGGGACTTGGACACATAAGACAACAGAGTTTCCTTTGACCACAAGGTCTCTGTGGTGGTTAGAAAGCCAGTCTACCTTGCACAACTTATTTGTGTCACCTTTTCAAACTCCAAAGAAGTTATAATCTCATTTTGTTCAGCTCTTGCATTTAATGATGGTACAAATAATGCACACTTCTACAAGTACCTTGCCAAGCACCTAAAACACTCACAAAAATGAATGCGAAGTCTCAACTCTGGTGCTAAAACTAAAAGATTGAAAAACCACCTCTGGGAGAGAACATTTATTAAATTATTTAAACTATTTGCTTTAAGTGCTTTCAACCACAATGGTGTTCTGCAGAACATTACAATCAATAAAAGCTGGCTACTTAAATACCATTCTATCAAACACACTCAATTCACAGCATCTAATATGAATTATGGGTCTTAAAAAACACTTCACACAAGTTCAAACAGTGTAAAATACAAAAAAAATCAATGAATTCCATTTACATTTACTGCTGTGTTGATTTTGATTAAGAACCACCTCATAATTTACATTGCTGTTAAGTCCAGGTTCACAATAAGCATACAATAAAAATTTGCCATTTCATTTTTCTGTACTCCAACTCACCCTCCCTGCCACCATTAAAATTGCTGGGAACATGGTCAATAACACAATCAACATTTAAAAAAAAAAAAAAAACTGACACCTTAATGAATGTTTCCGGTTTTAATCACATACTGATGCTAGTCGATTGGGAAGACTAACAGGGAATTAAAACAATGTAAAATGCTTCACAGGTGGAATGTTTTGTAAGCTAAACCAAATATTCTGAACTACATGTAAATTGTCCTGATAGTGGACAAATTCGCTCTGTTCTAATGTCCATAAAATACGGTACTTTCTAAAATGTACCTACACATGGAGCAATGATGACACCTACAGATTACTCTTTTTTTGCTCCTGTGCACCTTTCTCCTTTATTTTCCAAATATGTTTTAATGCTGCAAGTTTTATTAATAAAGAATGATTTGTTCCCTACCACTCTCAACTTCCTAACTTGCTTCCAATAATCTCCTGTTGTTAGACTCTCTTTTTTATAGCTTTGCTATCCAACAAAAAAAAACTAAGGAAATGCAGAGTGACCACTCCCAATGATAACTGTTACAAACCTTATCCTGGTTTGCTTTGACACTACCTAGTTCTATTAATCTTCTTGACAATGTCTTCTGGATATCCCCACATGTAAACCTTTTCTACAAGGCTTTGATAAAACTGCCAGTAGTTTCAACATATGTGGTTAATATCTTTAATCTTACAAACTGACCCTTAATAATCTTATGTTTCCTATATGTAGGATGCATGCTGGAATAATGTAAAATTGCACTGCTAGATACATTTTTGTAACTAATAGCTGTACTTAATTTGTATCACTTATTTTTTTATTTTTGTACTTCCAAATGCAAAAAAAAAAAACAAGTCTTGAACCTATTATAACGGTCAAAAATTTTTTTCAAAAATATGTATTATTTCATTTAAAATTAATCCAGCTCAGCAGTTTGCCTTTCCACATAAAAGGGCACATCATCAATAAAACAGTAATAAGAAATAAACTATTTATATCCATCTATTTGGGGAAAAATACAAGTTTCCCAACAAGCCATAATTAAATTACTATCACATAATTGGAAATGATGTAAATGATGGTTAAAAATGCAATATTTACATATGCAGCACCCAAAATAACATAATTTAAAAGATAGACTGTTTTAATGGGCGAAAATAAGGGTAATTATTATTAACACATTATTATCGACACCAGCACTTCGACATCATACTGTCAATGATGTGACCTAATTAATATTCATGAGGCGATCTTGTGCATTGAGGAAATCAACAGTCACATCGTTCAGTCACCCTTTTGATAGTAAAACAGTCATTCATTGCCACCTCTCGCTTTTGATAACACCTTCAAACATTAAAAAAATTGTTAGAATGCACTGACCAGGTTTTGTCCTTTAACAATTATTTCCCCCAGCAAATGGTCATTACTTTTGTTTAACATACATAGTCTATCTATACCCACTTCATGTAAAATACTCGTATACAAAGAGCGTACGTCCACATTAACAAACATATCCTCTTTCCCTACTTTTACTTCCTTGATTTTTTCTAGGATGCCAAAAGAGTCTCTAATAAAAGAAGGAACTTGTTGGACTAATGCGAGCAATGCCCTGTCAACAAATTTTGAAACTGCCTTTAATTTAGAGGCTGGTGTTGATTCAGTGGGTATAAAAAGGGCGAATGACCTCATTTTTGTGTATTTTGGGAACACCAAACATTCCAATATTGGGTTTGGGTGTACATGTTCTCAAAAATCACCCCCCTCAATAAAAAATTACAATACAACCAAGAATCTATTTCTCTGTATGCTTTACTGACATCATTTTTGTTAACCTTTATGTAAAATGTGGCATCTTCCAACAGACACCACATACCCTTAATATAGTCCTCTTAACTATCGCCATAGCTCCCCCTTTGTAAACTTTCATTATCCTGATTTCTCTGTTATGCCTAAGTTCTTTTGAGCTCTGTCTCTCTGAAACAGATAAAAGCAATAAAACGTTTTTTTTTAATTACCCAAAACTGTCCTAATGTCCTTTTCACAGCTCTCCTCGAAAACTCGATTGGGTGCAATGGTGGATTAAAAATTCTGGGAAAAACAAAATCTCACTTAAGAGTTGTCCTTAAACAAACTTTCAAATTAAACTTTCTGGTGAAGCCCTTCAAATCTGTAACAGGCTTGTACCAAGTCTGTACAGTAAGGAAAAAGGAGAAACTTTTCTGTAAAACCTTGGTTTCCCTTATGTTAACATTAGCTTGAGAGACCTCAACATTTCCTCACTACAAATCTTATGTCTCAGATTAAAAACCTTGTCCCACTACTCAATGCCATACAGAGAGAGGTGATCTTAGTTTACCTTTTCATGCTATGAAAAGCCCTGAGCTTTTTAAACTCCTTCACCTAAACTAAACCACTGGTAAAAAAACATGATAGAAAACTAAACTTATACTACCAAACCAACACCACCAAATGTCATGACACATAGTATCCCCATTTCTGGAATAGGATACCCTAGCAATCTTAAAGTCTGGAAGACTGGAGAGGTGACCACAAATTTTCACTGGGGATATGTGGAGAAAGTGTGCTTGGATATGTGGAGAAAGTGTGCTTAACGGGATGGATATTGTTATTCACCCTTCGGTACTGGGTGCTGTGACAGAGCTCTTCAGTGTTCACTTTTGGCCATAAGCTTATTAAGAACCTATCTGATTTCAATATTTGCACCTCAGATTTTGCTATATTTAAGTTTTCTAAAAATAAAATTTCTTATCCCATTTATTTTCTTATGACATCATCCTTATATTCTTCCAATAAAATGTGATTTGAGATAGTCCTATAGAACTGCTCAGTTTCTTCTCAACTGTAAATAAACTAGGAAAATATTTTTTCTTTAATAAATCACTCATTAAATTATTGTAATTTTGCCACACATGGTAACATATTGACAGTCTATTATCACTTATAACTTGAAAGCAAGAGCCCTGTGATCTGGCAATGCATAAAAGACCATCTGAAAGCCCCATCCCTGTACTTGTTTTCCTAGAGATTGCTGTCTAGCAATCTATACTTAGACTTCCGATCCCCTACTGATGAATTTGTTGCACGTCTGCAAAACAAACAGCACCAGAAATAACCATAAGGACCTAAACTGCATCCACATGAACCGGACATCTTGGAGGGACAGGTATGCAGGTATGCGTTTCAAAACTATTACCCCTTCTCTAGAATAGGCTTCCCATCCCATCCATGTGAAGCAATCCTCATCCCTAACCCTATTCAAATGTAACTTGAACCAACTGATGGGAAAAGGGTGCCAAATCATGGATAGATTTGCCATGTCCCCAAGGTACATTAGCAGTCTATGAATGCTTGATGTGTACAACCCTGTATAATAAACCACAAAATCCCTTAATAACACATCATCTATAGTTTGGTAAATTTGCGGTGAGCTTAGCTAGGCTTAAAATGCTTCTAGAGTCATTAGCCTAGCAACAACCTATAAACTAATTATTATCAATACATATTCAAGTGACAAAAGCATAAGAACAATGAGGAAAAATAAAATAAATCAAATAAAGAGTCTTGTTTAGGAAAACCAGATAAATTAATTAATAGTGTTTAAACCCTTCACAGAGGCTGACCAATCTAAGGATTTCTTTTTTTGCACTATAATTATCTCTACTTTTAATTGCACTCTAAGTGACCTCCTAGAATTATGATACCATTTAAATTATTAGACGAAGTATCCAAATATTGTTTACTACTTTTGCTCCAGCACCCAAGATCCAGTTCATATTTGCTAAAGTAGGAAGTCTATTCTGAAATTCATTATCATAGCAAACATACCGTTGGTGCCTTTATACAATAATTCAACATTAGGCATAACATAATTCCTCCATAATTTTGTTATACTCTGTTATTTTCAAGAATATGTTACTACAATCATTTACACTTAAATCTACATTTCTATACATCTTCCTCCAGAAAGAGTTTCTGGTAGAAATATTATACCACTGTTATTAATATTAACATATTTCAATGACCCTCCACTTTTATAACAATTCAAGACATACATATTAAAACAACTGAAAAGATAATGTGGCTATCCATGTTAATGTTTAATTCTATATGTTCTGCGAAAAATGTTGTTAAAAAAATGCATCTCTTTTAAAACATCACCTATACACCACTAGTTATATCAGCACTGTGTGATCAAGCTGAAAACTGGAAAACGTGCATCTCCATTCAGTGGCAGACATCCCTTTTCTTCCATTAAACAGTACCATCTATCATTTTCCTATACATTTTTTTCAGTGTGCAGCTGTATGGAGTAGGCTGCTATTGCCTGCCACCAAGATGGCCAACATTACCTTTATCTGTTCTTGTCATCATTTCCTTCTGTTACTTTATTCCCTTACTTTACATGAAAAATGCTTCAATTTTACTTGTTTCACTCAAATATTCAAGATACAAACTCTTAACATACTAATACCACAGTTACCGCATTCCAACTACAAAGTATTGTGACCACTGCATTGTTAACAGTAGACAAGACAACTTGAGACACCTAATTTACCTTTTTGATGAAGCTGGTACAGTGCTGCTGTCTGCCATCTGTCCCATGTATATTTGACAGTTTCAGTGGCCCCACATTTCACAAATTTCTCCCAAAGAATGCTCCATTCATCCACCAGCTTTTTTGTGGAAGTTTTTCCTTATATGCAGAGTTAAGCAGTTATACTTAATCTGGTAGTTAGCTTATGCAGAGTTAAGCGGTTATACTTAATCTGGTAGTTAGCTTCTCTCCCTCTCAATCTTTTCTCTCTAGGTTGACTCCTATAAACTGACATCTTAACTATTTTATGTACTCCTATCATGTCCACTACTTCGCCTGTCCTCTGGGGTGAGTAAATCCACTTCCACATGTGGCTTTTTTCTCTTCTGATTTTCATTTCCCAGAAACGGGGTAAGATCCTGGCTGTGGCCTAACAACTGACCTACACAGTGTTAGTATTACCACTGCTAGTTTTTTTGAGTAACTTCCTATCCAACTGCTGACAGTGGCTCCTCATCACCTCTTTCTACTTTCTTTCAGTTAGACATTCCTTGAGCTATCTAGGTTTTCTGTTCTTACCCTTATACCTCTTACATTGCCAATTAGCTAAATCGCAAAAGACAGGAAGAAGAAGAAAAGGGCAGCACAGGTCTCGACCACATCCACTTGATTTTCCATGTCCACTTCTTATGTCACCCACTCAAGCTGACTGTCAAGACCTAGTGGCTAGATGAATCTCTTCTGCAATTAACCCTGGAGGCATCTACCTTCAACAAAGAAACCAGTCTTTCCCCTCAGTATTTTCTCCATGGCTTAATTCACCACTGATGCAAGCCCAAAGGGTGTTCATGCTCCTAAAGTTCCCGTCTCCTCCTTAAAGTTTGCTCTCATCCCTTCCTTCCTTGCCTCCAGCAGAAACAAATACAGCAGGAACAGAACCATTATACTGTTATTAAGAAGCACAGCCTTTCAAAAAGGATGTACATTATTGATTAGATGACGGCATGCCAGCACAAAATTCCATGATGTGAATTAACTTTGTGTCTCTCTTTTAGTGTACATTTGTGAGAACCTCTAGTCTGCATTAACATATATAAACAGAATTTACAGTTATGAAGTTATTCTGACTGCAGACTAAGGCACAAACACAGCTGTGACTCAGCTAAGGGAGGCAAACTTTGCCAAGAACAGACTGAAACGTTAAATATCCGTCTTACTTAATCATTTCTCAATATTCCGGCACTCAGACAAAGTGACTTTAAATCACAAATGTACAACTCTTGAAAATTCATATTATTTTAATACAAGGTGAAACCAAATGGTTTTAAATGCTATACACAACATTCTCCAGGCTCGGAATGACTCTCCTTGTTGGGTTACATTTAAGCAATAACCCAAGCCTGGGAGTGGGTAATGCTGGATTTACCCACGGTTGGTGTGGTTTGATCACGAGGGCGAAGCCTGAGTGGCCAAACAAAGACAACCGTGGGTAAATCCAGCATTACCCACACTCAGAAGTGGATTATTGCTATTATACAATGACATTATTTAAGAAAAGAAATACTTACTTTTCTTAAATAATGGCATTGTATAATGCCTCCATGCTGCCCTTCCGCAGCTGTCTGGTATTCTGCGGCAGTTCTGATGTACTGTGCATGTGTATGCTTACGCAGTACATCAGAGCTGTGAATGGAAGCAACGGAGAAAGCAAGATCTCCGTTGCTTTTTGCAAAGTGTCTCGCTATGTTAAAGGAGTTTACCATAGCAAAGATAGCTTTAAAAAAAGCAACGGAGACTCTCAGTTGCGTTTTATAAAGCTGTCTTTCTAGTTAAAGACATTTAACATAGTGAGACAGCTTTAAAAAAAGCAATGGAGAAAGGAAGATCTCCGTTAGCTTTAAGCTATCTCACTATGTTAAACTCCTTTAACACAGCGAGACAGTTTCTAAAAAGCAACGGAGATCTTGCATTCTCTGTTGCTGTAAAAAAAAAAAAAAAGAAAAGAAAAGGAAGGCTTATACGAATGGAAAAAGTCCGGGCGCACGGACCTTTTCCATTAGTAGAAGTCTGATTTACAACGTGCACACTGACCAATCAGCGTGCACAGTTTGGAATATTAATGGGGGGGTCATTGTACAATAACAATTCTTATATTTCTGAAGAGACTACATTATAAATGTTACTATTTGTTCTTTACCATTAGCTCGTGTTTCTTACTTTGCATTGGAGAATGTTATACCATTCAGCTGGCTTGATTTCTTCTTCAACTGTGCAAACCTGATAACCTTTAAAAGCAACTTCTGGCTCCATCATCATGATCAGCCCCCTTTTCCCACTTTTTCTACATGGGGTTGGGGTATCGTGTTAATTGTCACCAACTCTCTTGACTCAGTGCCACACTCCTGCCCTCTTCAACACTCATGCCTGACTGTTGCAAATGATCTTTCGCACAATCCATCCACCTCTTTGTTGGATGTCCTCACTTCCTCTTATCTTCTTCCTGTTTGCCCCAAATCTTCACCAGACTGTCTTCTGCTTTTCAGCACGTGTCCAAACCACTGTAATCTGTTCTCTTTTCTGCAATTGGAGATATTTTGGCTTTTCTTTTATGTCCTCATTTCTTCATCTGTCCCACAGCATCCTACCACCCTTCTCAGGCACTTCATTTCCATCACCTCTAGTTTCTTCAGTTGTTCTGCCTTTACTGACCAGGTTTCTGTACCATGCAGTAGTACTGGTCGCACCACTGTCTTGTACATCTTACTTTTCAGCTTCTTTGGCATTCTTCTGTCATAGACTAAACATGACACTCTATGCCAATTGGCTGCAGCCCCTCCGATTCTAGCTTTGATCTCTTCATTCAGACTTTCCTTCTCCTCAACCACCCCTCCCAGATACTTGAAACTGTTTACCTTTTCCACTATCATCCCTTCTATCACTACTTTCAGCTTTTCCCGATTTCCCCAATTTGCTGCCATTACCATGGTGGTGCTGCGGTAGCGTTGTCGCCTCACAGTAAGACGTTGTCCTGTTAGATTCTCAGCTAAAGCGTCTTCTGTGTGGAGACATGCGTGAATGGGCGTACCTTCGTTGAAGGTTGTGCATCAGGCCTGGCAAGTCGGTACTTAAAAATCTACTGCCAATCATTAGCGGACCGGAGTTCCGCTGTGGCGACCCCTAATCGGGAAAAAGCCGAAAGATACAACAACCACCATCTTATCCGTGCTTAGTTTCATCCCATGTGCCTTCAGTTTTGCATTCCATTCTCCTATCTTTGCTGAAGTTCTAGCTCAGAGTCAACCTGTAATGCCACATCGTCTGCATACAGCAACTTTGTTGATCTGTCTCCTCCAACCTCTTTGCTAATGTAGTCCATCACCAGTATGAACATCAGTGGACTCAGAGCTGAACCCTGGTGTACACCCACTCACACTGGGAACCCCTCTGTGAGGCCAAACTCTTCGTACTTGAGTCATTGCGTCCTTGTACATAGCCTGCATTTATTCTACCAGTTTTTCTGGGACTTAAAACCACTGCAGTACTGCCCAAATCAGCTTTCTTGGGATCTTGTCATACTTTCTCAAAGTCCAGGAATGCCCATTTGGACTCTCTACTCATCTCTAGCTTCTTCAAGCATCTGTCTCTCTGCAAACATTGGGTCAGTTGTGCTGCATCCTGATCTGAATCTAAACTGCTCATTTCCCATTTTAATCTATACTACTTTGCATATCCTTTTATCAATTACCCTCTCCAGAACTTTCATGCAATGTGATAGGAGTTTAATGCCTCTGTACTGCCCACAGCTGTGGATGTCTCCTTTGTTCTTGTACACTGGCATGAGTATGATTATTCTCCAGTCATCTGGGATATGCCTCTCTCACCACACTGCTATTAGTACCCTCAGGAGCCATTTCTCCCCTATCTCACCCAGCATCTTTATCATATCTGCTGTGATTTCCCCAACTTCATTTTCCTTAGTGCTGTTCTTACTTCTTCTAGGGTAGGCTCAATTTCTTCTAGGGTAAGCTCATCTTCTAGGGTAGGCTCATCTTCTTCTCTCATCATATGCTGTTTCTGGGACAGTACAGCTTCCGTGGGGTTTACTTCATTCAGAAGCTGCTGGAAATACTCCTTTCATCTACCATTGATGTCCTGTGGACTGGTGAGCAGGATGTTGCTGGCATCCCTTATGAAGGGTGTCTGACTATCTTCTTTATATCATCATGTTGCAAGGCAGAGCTTCTTTATGCCACTTACTGAGTCACTTTCCAGAAGTTGGTAGAATGCCTCCGATGCCCTGTTCTTTGCTACTACAACTTTTCTTTCTTAGCTTCTTTTCTTCTGGCTCCCTACACAGCAGAAAAGGGGACTTGCAAAAAAAGAAGTTCTTACCATAACGTTCCATCTGTGTTGTTGATCTTCGTTCATTCATTACTGATGGGGTTATCTGTTCAGTCCTCGGAACTGAGCCGATCTTTTACCAAGCTCACATCAGGCAAAACCTCTTGAGCCAAAATCCTACCCAGAATGCTCTGCTCACTTACCTCAGATCAAGTTTGCAAGTTGAGAGGCTACCTTTGGTCATAACAGACCTACAATAATGGAAAAAAAGAAGTACATGATATCAACCAGGAACTTCCTGAGGGGGACGGAGGGTGGGGAGTAATGAATGAACGAAGATCAATACATATGGAACATTATGGTAAGACATAACTTCTTTATCTGATGTTGTTAACCTTTGTTCATGCCTTAATGATGGGACAGAGTCCCCAGCTACCTGTATCCCTGGGTGGCACTCATGGAAGGACATTCCTGAGCACCATGGAACCAAAAGAAGCTCTACCTCTGGAGGCCAAATCCAATTTGTAATGAAGGATAAAAGTATGGGGTTTGGTCCAAGTCACAGCTAAGCAAATATCATTGAGGGAAGCCTTAGCATGGAAAGTTGCTGATGGTGATGTTGTTCTTGTTGTAGATAAAGGTAATGCAATTTCTAAACCATAATGCCAATGTAACTTTGCCTAGCCTTGGTCCAGAAATAGTTGGTCTGATTTGTGGGTAGATTTTGTTCTGTCCAGATAAAATCGTATTTTCCTGTGAACATATAGAGAGTGCAGGCAATACTCTCCCTTGTTAGAGTGATTAGGAAAAAAATACTAGGAGGTCAATAGACTGGTTGATAAACCATTCTGACACCACTTTCGGTAAAAAGGAAGAATTAGTTCTCAGTGATGCTCTATCCTTATGGAAAATAAGGTACGGATGTTTGATGCATAAGGCTTGAAGTTCTGGCCGATGTGATTACAACCAGAAACAAAGTTTTCCAAGACAGGTACTTTAAATCCCATGAAGACGTAGGTTCAAAAGGGGGAGCTGTTAGGCCTTGTAGAACCAAGGCCAAATCCCAAGGTTGCACTGGTTCTCTAAAGGGAGGTTTTAAGTGAAAAACACCCTTCAAGAAAGTCTTACAGAGTCTATGTGACAGGAGTGAAGAATCCTGAAAGCCAATGTGGAAATTAGAAATGGCAGCTAAATGAACACAAATCGTAGAGGCCGACACCCCAGATTGAAAAAGATGTGGTAAGTAATATAAAACCACCAAAACTGGGGCTGACAAGGGGTCCAATTGTTTATTTGCTGCCCATAAAAGTAAACATTTTCCATTTGCTGAGATAGATTAGCCTGGTGGACGATTTAGGAGATGTGATAAGAATATTGCGCACCAGGAAAGAGGGGTTATCCTGCCTAGCAATCATAGGAAGTGGAGAAACCAAGCTGTCAGTTTCAGGCTTGTTTGACTGGGGTGAGTCAGACCCTACGGATGGGAGATCAACGTTGGGGATGGATTGAGGATCCATAGTCGATCTAGCAGGTGAGGCCAGAGGAAAGGGAACCAAACTTGTTGAGGCCAACATGGAGCAATGAGGATCACTCTGTTCTTCAACTGCCGTGCTTTCTTCAGAAATTGGGAGAGGAGAGGAAGAGGTGGATAAGCATAAAGCAGACCTGAGGGTCAAGCGTGGACTAGAGCGTCTCTTGGTGACTGTCCCCGAGGGGGTGTCAGGGCAAAGTAGTTGCTGCACTTGTAGTTGGTTAGGGAGGCGAACAGGTCGCAGCAAGGGGCTGGCCCCAGCGGATGAAAATTGCCACCATCACAGGGCTGAGGGACCACTCATGAGGTTGTAGAATGCACCTGCTCAGTTTGTCCGCTATCATGTTGGAGCTCCCGGGAATGTGAGTTGCAATTACAAAGCGGTTGGAAGCCATCGCCCATTGCCATATTCTCAAGGCCTCTCAGCATAACGGATAAGATCTGGTGCCCCCTTTGCTTGCTGATGTATCAGACCACTGACATGTAGTCTGACTGGATCGCAATAGTCCTTGACAGAAGGATGGAGTGGAATGGTTGCAACACTAGTAACACCACCCTCAGTTCCAGGACACTGATATACAAAACTGGGCCTCTGTCTCAGGCGAGGTGCCTTGGACCGAGTTTGCCTGACATAGCCCCCCATCCCATCAGGGAGGCATCCATGGTCACCATGGCTTTCGGCTGATGGGGGCTGAAGGAGCAAGACCTTTGTTGGGGATTTTGAGCAGTCCACCAGAGCACATCTTGCTTGCATCTCTGAGTTACACTTACCTGAAAAGACAAAGGATGTTGTAGAGGGTACCACTGAGTGAAAAGTAACCACTGGAGGAGAAGTCTCATGTGGCATCTGGCCAGAGGAACAATGGTGATCGAGGCTGCCACTGACCCCAAGAGTTGGAGTATGGACTGAGCAGATGATTTGTGCTGACAGACTAGCAGCTGAACCTGTTGTCTTATTTTTTTAAGTCTGTGATCCAAAGAGATGCTGTGCAATTCCTCATGTCCAACAGAACCCTGATGAATTCTAAGGATTGTGCTGGGGTCGTGCTGGACTCCTCCCAGTTTATAGTGACTCCTAGGCATTGTGCTGTGAAAAGAGTGTAGTCTAGGGCTTCTTCTAGTAGATGCTAGGTGAGGAGCCAGTCGTCTAGGTATGGAAACGCCTGGAATCCTTGAAGTCACAGGTGAGCGATGACCACTGACATGCATTTGGTGAACACTCTGGGGACTGTAGCAAGACCAAAGGCCAGTACTCGAAATCGGTAGTGACTAGCTCCTATGCGGAAGCAGAGGTATCTTCTCGAGCGCTTGTCCATTTTTATATGGTAATACGCACCTTGAACATCTACAGAGCACATCCAATCGTCCTCTTCCAGAAGAAGGACAGACTGAACTGTGACCATCCAGAATTTCTCCGTTTTTACAAATTTGTTCAGTGTGCCGAGGATCCAGAATCTGCCTCCAGTCCCCTGTCTTTTTTGGCATTAAAAGAACCTTGAGTAAAAACTGGATCCTAGCTGGTCTGTGGGGACAATTTTTGATGACTCTTTTTTGTAGCAGCTTTCGGATTTCATGTGCTGTTGCTTCCCTTTGACTGGGTGAGATGTCAGGCAAGTCTCTGGGTGAGTTGAGACAGAGATGGAAGGGGATGCAATAGCCTCTGGATATTACCCCTTGTACCCAAGAATCTGTGGTTATGTTTCCCCAGGCAGTGGGGTACAAGGAAAAAATGACCCCCGGCTGCTTCCAGAAGTGAACAGTCGGGCAATGCTTCTGGAGCACTGGCAGGGTTGCCCAGAGAAAGAATCTCTGGAAGCCCAGTTTCGCAGACGTCCCCTGCTCCAAAAGGGGCGTCTTTCATTGGAGTTTCCCCCTCTGCCTCTAGGGGAGTACTTGGCATGTGCATCATGGAAAGAGCCCTGTGATTTTCTGTGCCATAGCTTCCCGCTCCTCTGATTTCTGGAGTAGAATCGTTGAGGAGTGGAGTGTCGGACACCAATGGCAGACAGGGTCTTGCCATCTTGTTCGCACCTTGCCAGCATAGCTTTAACTTTAGGGCCAAACAATGAAGCAACCTCGATGGGGGCATTCATAAAGGAAGCCTTAAAGGAGTCTGCAAAGTCACAAAGGTGCATCCAGGCATGATGTCTCGTGACTATACCTGCACCTGCCACTCTAGCTGCTCCTTCCATTGCGTGTGAAATAAGGCACACTGAAGAAATGGTTATCGTGCACCTCATCAGAAACAGCTCCTGCCAAGGTTTCAGACAGTTGGTTGATAAGGTCCCTCTGGAGCCTTGTAAAGTGTGCCAAGTAGTTCAAGGACCTTACAGTGAAGGTCGATGAAGCAAACACCCACTTCCCCGAGTCTATCGCCCAGGACCCCTTGCTGGGCAGATGGACAGTCTGGCTCTCTTCTGCCAAGTCTTTTTTGGTTGCAGCCGCCACCACCATGGCATCTGCTGGAAGACCTTTTGACCAATGGGGATGCTCAGCTGGGGGAGATAAAATCTTGTCAGGCCTCTGCGGTCTAGCTTCCAAGGTGTCAGGAGCCTTCCATGCATGCTGGACGAGGAGCTGGACAAGCTCATCGGCTGGTGGGGTAACTCAGGAGGTAGGGGCCGGGCACGAAAGGCCTGCAGGAATATGGATTCCTCTGAAGAAGGGTTGGAGGACTTCGAGTCATCCCTCTGTCTTAGGATCTCGAGGATGTCACCAAAGGACACCTCTTCAGAGGGTGACCATGGGGACCTTTCCCCGTCAAAGTCTGTATCTTCGGTCAAAGACTCCTCAGTAAAGTCCAGGTGCTTCTCTTGCATGAAACCTTGCAAGGGACTCTCTCAGTGGGGAGCTCTGGGGAAGATTGAAAACAGGGGATCTCCTGAGGGGGAGAAACCTGAGACCCTTGTGCCTGATGTCCAGTGGTTGTGGCATGTGACAGTTCCGGCACGGGGGGGGGGGTGGAGTCTGACATGGAGGGTTTGCCAATGGAGGCAACTGCCCTCTCCATGTTCTGGAAGGCCAGACCGCCCGAAGAGGGATGTAGCACAACACCCTCGGAACCAGGGTCACACCCCGCTCCAATGAGCAGACCCCCAAACCAAGAGTCTCAAGACAGCTGTAGAGCATGAGGGAAGGAGAATCCTGGAGGGTGCCAAAGAAAAAATTGGCATGGAATCAAGAATGGCTACCCCCACGGCACAGACACTAGCCTGAGAAGAGCCTGGTGCCCAGCGCACCAAGGGCCACAAGGACGACTCTGGCTCCAAAGTGAGGTCCACTGTTGGGGTCAGAGGAAGGGAAGCTGCTGTCAGAGGAAGGGGCTTCGATGCTTCCCTGGAAGTCGAAGGAGGAGTGTACGTTGGAGTCTGTGTAGAAATACGGTCACCTGGAAGAGGGAACATAGCTTTAGATGGTTGAGAGAGACCCCTGGCCACAAGCAACTGGTCGACAAGCCGCAACACATCCTGTTCTGAGAGGTTCGACCACATAGAGAAACCTGAAGGCGATTCTGGCCTTTCTAAAAAAGGGCTATATTGGCTTCCAAAAAATGGATCCAAGGAAGGAGAATACTTGGTCCTTGCTAGTTTGTGGGGTGCAGAGCCCAGAACAGAGGGTGTATGCACCGAGGAGAATGCTGTCAACGTTATCTGTGCCGGCGGCAGCACCATAGGAGTCGAAGGTGTCTGCACCATAAAGGGCAGTGTGGCAAATATCTGCACTGATGAGTATAGCTCGATCGTGGAAGGTGTCTGCACCAGTAATGCCAGTGCCAAAGGTGTCTGCACCATAGAGGACAGTATCGTCAAAGTCTGGGCCAAAGGAGTATGCACCAATGGTGCCGATGGAGACTGTACCTGCAGTGATGGTACCAATAAAGGCTGTGACGAAATGGTCGGAGCTCTAAGTGTCTGCACCAGGAACTCTGGTGGCGATAAAGACGAAATAGCTGGAGAAAGAACCAACTGGGGTGGTGCCGAGGCTGGGGCCAAAAGGACCACAGATGGCAGCGCTGGGCTAGAAATTTTTATCTTTTTGTGAGTAGACTCCTTGCGATCTCCACAGGGAGATGAAGTGAGCAACCTCAAGGAGGGAGATGAAGTGAGCAACCTCGAGGAGGAAGGAAGGAAGGAAGGAAGAAGAACGTCTCTTGAGGGGTTTAGCAGGAGGGGGTGAGCCCTCTGACCCAGAGATAACCTCTCAGAAAGGAGTTTTAAGGAGGCCTTTCAGGATTAACTTATTCTTCCTTTCATTAAGAATCACAGTTGAAACATTTCTACAAATCCCACATGGGGGATCCACTGAAAGGTGGGAGACATTTGAGCAACAGACACATAAATCATGGCCATCAGAAAGCGGTAACTTATGGCCACATTCTATACATTGTTTGAAACAAACACTACTCTTCTTGTCTGACATAATGATATGAAGGGAGAAGAACGACAGTACCAAGAAGTTAAGAAAGCTACCCAGAAGGGTAAGAAAGGGAGAAAAGAAGGACTACCAATGATGGTATTGAAGAATTACCTCAAAGGTAAGAAAAGGGTAATAAAAGGGAAAAAAAATATAGGGAGAGAGTACTAAAAGTTACGATAGGGTAGGAGTATAGAGACAGTAACTGACTGAAAACTTTTTAAACACTAAATATAGAAACTTTCATAAAAAAAGTGTTCACTTACCTGAGAGAGAGTGGCCTGACACGGCTGTACAGCAATGTGGCAAACGAGATCTGAGGTAACGGAGAAGAGCATTCTGGGTAGGATCATGGCTCGAGAGTTTTTGGCGGATGCGAGCTTGATATGAGGCCGGCTTGGCACCATGGACGGAACCGATAACCCCATCAGTAAAGAATGAATAAAGATGTTCAGATTAAGACATTCAGGAGTACCCCAAAAATCACACAAAAGTTATGTTGTTAATGGAAAAATATACAAGGTTATTCAAAAATAGTCTTTTGTCTATCCAAGTCTCAAGATTTATTCAGAGCAAAAAAAATTATTATTCATAGCTAGTTTACAGTGCTAAAGTCATTCAATTAACATAATTGAAGGGACCTGTGAATACCTAGACTTCAAAAAACTTATACCAAGTCCAAAATAATTAATTTATATGAAAACAAAGCAGTGAAAATATGCTAATTTTATATACTGAAATAGCAAAAAAAAAAATCAATGTTATTTGGTAACAGACAAAAAGCTAAAATATAACCAAAAAAATTGCAATATAAAAAGTTTCATTACCAAAAGTATACCTAAAACCAGGCAAACTCATGCTGCAAAAGTTTGTAGTCATTTAAGGTATACAAAAGCAACAGGTAATTGGCCTGAAGAATTGTAAATATAGGTAGTGACTAGATGTCTATAACATGTACAAAATAACTCACAGTAGTGTTCTTAACATATCATCCCATTTTAAACGGTATTGACAACTTAGAAAAAGACAAAACAGAAAGGAATTGAAAAAAGTAGTATGTTTAACAAACCTCTCGAATAACGCAAAGTAGCAGCAGCAACATACACATACATGGCACACAGATACACACACACACACACATATATGCATTTCATATACACACATACATTTTATATTTTATACATAGTTAGAGAGTTAGAGAAAAGGGCCTATGCATTTCATATATACACATGCATTTTATATTTTATACATAGTTAGAGAGTTAGAGAAAAGGGTCAATGCCCACACCGAGGAGACCCAGTACAGTGATTTCAGAAATACGGAGACTGACCAGCCAAAAGAACGGACTTACAAACAAGTCCATGATGCTATTTCTTGGAGTATTCCCCTTTCTCCAAGGTATGGTAAACAGAGATTTTTGAGATTCGCTATTCTCAGTAATTTTGTTCTGGCTTGTTAGCACTCAGATAGGAGCCCTAGAAGGTAAACTAATGGGACAAGGAACCTATTAAGAGATGCTCAACCTTTAATAATAGTTTAATATTCAACTAATCGTCCTTCTCATGAGACTGGTCTGCTCACATCCTTATTTGCCATTATAGCTTACAGATTTCCAGTCTGTGTTGTAATGGTCTCCCCCTCAAATATCTAGCTACATAATCCCGGTTCATAAGTGTGCACTATGCTAAAAACCACAAGGGCCTTTTTAAGCCTAGCCATGCATCTCAAATCTCTAACAAGTTCTGGTTCTAAGTGTAAGCAGGAGCTTGGGAGATTAAACATTTACAAGCAGGGGCCTTGGAGAGTAGACATAGGTGCCAAACCAGGGACGAATTTCCTGTTCCCCATCCAACTGTCCAAGTTACACTTAAACTGGGTTAGGGAGGTGCTCTGCTTCACATGGATGAGGAGCCTGTCCCAGAGAAGGGGTAGTCTCTGGGATTCATACCAGTCTCTACAGCAAGTCCTATTTATATCACAGGCAAGTTTAAGTCTTTAGAATGGGTAATTCTGGTGCTGTTTGTTCTCCGGACATGCAGAAGGTCCATCAGAGTGGGGTCTGACAATGCCTTGTATGCTAGGCATCGATCTCCCCCTCAGCCGCCTGTAGGAGACAGAAAACAGGGATAGGGCCTTGAGGCAGTCTGTAGAGGACATGTTACTTATGCCCTGTATTCTTTTAGTGAGGAAACGCTGTGGATGTGCCAACTGTTGGCTGTGCCTGGTTAGGTACATACCAGAGGGAGCACTATACTCAATGACAGCTCTGATGAATGTCAATTACAGTGGAACCATGACCTCCTTAGACCTAGATGCCATACCTTCATTTGCAAGCTGCACAACACACATGGATTTCCTCACTACTGTAGACATATGATGATCAAAGGCTAGATTACTATCTCTGCATTCCCCCAAATACCCGACTACTGGGTCAGCTCTTAGGGGGTATGTTGCCAAAAGGATAGTTACCAGGGGTGGAGGACTTCCCGAAGGATACTATTATGCACTTCTTAGCATTTAGTTTTAGTCCATGGCCCTGACACCAGTTATTTGTCTGCATCAAGCACTCCTGGAGAACACTGGTGTCAGTGGGGGATTCCAGGACTACTCCTAATTTGTGATCATTTGCAATTTACTCAGCCCAAGGCCATTGTCACTGGCCTTGACTTTAGAGAAAGTGCCAAAATGCAGCAGCTCTAGGACCAATCCCGGAGGGACTCCACTTGTGACTAGCTCTTTGTAGAGGTGGACTCCCCAGTTCTAATTTCCTGGGTCCTGTCTGTGAGCCAACTGGCTATTCACCTGGTAACATAAGGGTTTATATCTAATCACTTTTTGTCAACAATGCCCAACTGGGGTAGTGTGTCAAATGCTTTGGTCAAGTCAAGGTAGGCAGTGTGCTTTGTTCACCTTCTCACAGAAATCCACTGATCAGGCAAAATTATGGTAACTAGACTTGCTGCTGTTTGTTTATACAATGCATTTAAATGTTTTTTCTTCTTTACGGCAAAGTTGACAGAGATAGGCTCGTATACTGGGGTCGACAGATGGGAGCAGACTATTCTACTAGTATGAATAAAGCAGTTAAAAATACTAAATACTTATTGAAAGCTAGACTTCTTTGAATAGGTTCCTTACATAACACTTTTTACACTATGTTTCTCTACACAAGTAAAAAGAATGTGCATTGCTTTTATATTACGAATGCTGATGCATTACTTTTGTTCAAGTTTGTTAAAATATGCTATATTTTTAGTTTCTCTGTTATGTCTTTTTTAAATCAGTTATACTTTTAAAGATAAGATATGTTAAAAACAGTACCATCAGTTACCTTGCACATATTATATAGAATTATATCCCAAACATACAGCCAGTAGCTATGTTTTAACCTACAAAACAGTTACTGTTGATTTTTGTATACCATAATGCATGACAACAAACATTTTTAGGCATCTGTATCTTTAAGGCTCACTCACATTAACAATGAACCATGACTGAATTGTACCTAAAACCAGACACAATGAAACCTTTACACTGCAGTTTTATTACATTTTAACTTTATGTATGTTGATTTCACCAGGCAAAACTGCATTTATTTATTCATATTTTAATACACAATTGCTGTGAGGCAACAACGCTACTGCTGTACCACCGCGGCTTTGGCTCAGTCCTAAAACATATCACAGAAATAATGAAACCATTTATTACTAAGTACAAATACACACTTAAGTGACAAACTTTCTGAACAAACACCAAACCATCTCATCTACTTTCTCTGCACATAGACAACTGACAAAATCAACTTATTATAAACAAAACTTATTTTTCATCTACAGTATTAGTTCACTTCATCACTAACATTCCTGAACCACAAACCTTCAAACTAACATTCCCGAACCACTAATTTGCATAGCAATCACTTACCCAAAACACCTTTCTTCTGCCTTAAAACAATTAAAAAGATACACCTTTCTTCTGCCTTAAAACAATTAAAAAGATACACTTTATACCCATTTGTTTCTCATCCTTTCACCTTTCCTCAAATCCCTGACTCTCACATATATCCTTACTTGGCTTAGTCCAAAAAAACAAACAGTCTTTCATAAACATGTCTAGACATTACAGTTTGCATGCAATCACTACCAAAAACAAGAAAAGTGAAATGATCCTAAATGCCCTTGGCTCAATTCAGACCACGGTTACAAAACAGATAATAAAAAGTAGCACACTTGGAAAAATTCCTCAAAAACTCATACTATCTTTTTACATACAGAGCACTGTGAAAGAACTCTTTCCAAGTATTACTATCAAGTCTACCAAAGCCAGTTCATGTAAGCAAAGGAACAGTGTTATGAACTAAAAACCATTACATTCCAAGAACTGTAGTATGTACTAAAAGCCATTACATTCCAAGAACTGTAGTATGTACTAAAAACCATTACATTCCAAGAACTGTAGTATGTACTAAAAACCATTACATTCCAAGAACTATAGTATGTACTAAAAACCATTACATTCCCATTTGCCAAACATAATACATATGACAATTCTAACAAAGCCAAAAAAAAATTACACCTGACAATTTAAGCTTATGTTAGCTAATTAGGTACATATAGCCACAACATGCATAACAAGCATACATAAAAACAAAACAGAAACCGCATGCAACCACATTTCAAGAACATCAACTGGACTGTCTTTTCAATTTTTATCTTCCATGCAAGTCTGCTTGCTACCAAAGTGAATTATGCTCATTACTCTTTAAAAAGATGGACACATTTTTCATCAAACTGTTCACACTTAACAGATATCTTACTAGAAAGTGACAATATGTATTTGGGTGCCATGAAAACACAAACCCTTAGACTACTGACTCAATACACAGCTCAAACCGCATTAACATTGGCTTATGACCGGCTTAAGTATTCACTTTAAATAATGAACATGCATATTAATCCCTTCTCAGCACAGTTTTAGGCAATGTTTCAACAGCTTTACTGCCATATAATCCACATTTACAAAGCTACAGAAATAATTTCAACATGTAATATGAAGACCTCAGCATTGGATACACTTAGGTTAAATGATATTATACGTTCCATATATTGTTATGTTAATATAGTTTGATTACATTTATATGAATGTCAATTTGTTTATATCACAAGTGATAATTCTATAAAGGTGTCTGAAAAAAAAATACCATCTCCATTCAAAATACCTTAAAGAAACTTCAGTGAATTCTGTCATTGGTTTCAAGCAAATAATCCTGTATTAAACTTAAGCAATGCAAAATGTTTATTTTGGGGGTCTGTACAAGTCGAAAAGACACCTATTCATTTTACCTAGTTATTTATTTATTCTTTGTTAACCAGGTTGATGGATTGGTTCTTGCAAGTCACTATTTGACCATAGACAGACATACACAGTTACACATATGCAATACAGGATGTGCAGTTTGCAAGCAAGAGATTGTCATATGTGCACATACTTGAGCAAGAACAATTCACAAAGAATTAACATCCTGTCCAAATTACTTAATTATATGTACTGACAAATCACTACATTATAAGCCTGTACAGAAATATTTAAGACAAATCAGTGAATAAGTTTTGATGAACATCTGAGGGAGATGTTAGGCTACCACCTGTCCCACTTTGCGAGGGACAGTCCCTCTTGGCAAATGTCCTGAGATTTTAGGACAAAATGATCTTCTATATTTTATGTAATAGCTGCATAAAACAGTTACTGTATCTGAAACACCTAAATATTATAAGAAACAGAATAAGCAACTAAAATACTACAAGAATAAGCTTTTATTTAGGCAAAAAAGTGAAATTTTGTACTTGGTACTGGCTGTGGTTATGTTTCACCCTGCAAAATCTAACATTCGTACCAAAAATGTCCCACTTTGGGCATTTGAAAAGGTGGCAACCGTAGATAATGTTAATGACTTAGTTCTTAGCAATACTGCATTAAGTTTGGAATTCGTAAACGTCTCTGATCATATCGGCTAAAATGCCTAAAATTAGTAGAGTCTATTTTAGAAACTTAAAATTATATCAAAAATAAAGCTCAATCACCATGGCTCAAATAAAACCAAAACTTTTAATACAAAATAAAACAAAACAACCAACAATACAAGGTAAACACTTTCACAGTCCTCAGACCTATTAAATTTGTTCAGGTGTAGCAATGTTTGTCAAGGCAACTAATCAGTTGCTGTGAAACAGAAATACTTATGAAAGAGAGAAAGACCATTATATGCTGAAGACGACTTGTGTTGGAGTGGGCGTGCCTTCAGCACTGGTTTAAGAGAAACTCTCTCATTAATACCTGGGTGTTTGTCTGCATTCAGAGAGATAATCCACTTCTATTCTCTCATTTCTGTAAAATTCTTTAAGTCACCATGTCTTACATTTGGATTAATAACTTTAGAGCCATGAACTTAAATGCATGTATCTGGTCCCATATCAGATGCATGTTGTGCTAATGTATTACCTAGTTTCCTATTCTCAATATCATTCATGTGCTCTACAATCCTATCTTTAAAAAGCCTGTTAGTTTTACCTACCTAGAATAGAAACACTACACAAAAACAAAATGCATAAGATTCTGCATTTTACAATCAGCATAAAAGGCTGTCTCTATTACAAAACTTTGTGTAGGATGCGTAAAAGTGCAACCTGGATAGACAAACTTGCAAGCCTTACATCTCCTGCAGATAAAGGTACCTGAACACTGGGATAATGATGAGCAATCTTTCTTGATATTCTTATAACAAAGTTGTCACTTAAGGGACATGCTATTTCTAAAACTGAATTGCGGTTTATCACTTACAATCTGTTTAAGCTAGTCATCTACACAAAAAATTGCCCAATTTTTCATTATTATATAACAAATCATGTTTACATTACTAGAATAAGTTAATCTTGCACCACTTCTGGTAGTATATGTCGGTATTGTAGCTACAAGACGTTTTAGGGGCATTAGAAAAATATGGTCTCCCTATAGTCTGTCTTCCAAAGCTTAGACTGTTTATACAGTCATCTAGGTCTTTCTCATCATAGCCCCTATCAAGACAATTTTTCTTTAACTCTAGCAGTGGTTGTTCCATAGCTAAATCATCACTGTGTAGCTTCATAATCCTCTGAACTTGTCCCTTCACTACATTCCTAGGTATATGGCGGGGGTGCATACTTGTCTTATGCAACAATGAATTCTTCTTGCATTTCTTCTTAAACACCCCAGTCCTAAAACTCCCAATCAAATCCCATGTAACAGTCACATCTAGAAAATCAATAGACCCACTGGAGTAAACACAACTAAATTTCAAAAAAAAGAGGTGGCGGAGTGCAAATGCACAAACTCCTGCAGCAATTCAGATGACCCATTCCACAGAATAAAAACATCATCATTATCAGTATTTCATTACTATTTCATATCCTTTAGCTAGCAGATGATTACAGTACAACATTTACTCTTTTCTCTATGTGAGAAATTAATACTACTAGGCAAATGTCTTGCACTTTGTTATTATACTCTGACATATGTCAGTACTTGTCAGACAGTGTCTTTGCTATAAATACGCTGTTTTTATTTCCTCTGAAATGCTAGATTATACTCATATTATGTAAAATGTTGCTTGTCTGAATATATGGAGCCTTCCTTGTGATATTATACTCTGACATGTAGGTCATTTCTGCTGTTGAACTGTGTCTTACTATAATTATACTGTTTCTTTTTTCATCTGATATGCTAGATTGTACTCAAATTATGTAAATCTCATATGTCTGAATATATGGAGCTTTTATCTCCGGGCCTCCGCTGAAAATGGGCATATACTCATTCCAATTTTCCCAGTCAACAAATGTAAAATAAATAAATAAATAAATCATCCACAAATCATTTATAACAAACTGTATGTGTAAGATTTGATAAGAAGGTACTTTACCATAGTTAGCTGGAAACACTGTATGCCATGAGACTGAGAAACGAAAGTCTTAACTACCCAAGCTCGTGCTTCAATAGGTGTCAGTCTCTCCCTTACAAACCAAGTCTTGTGCACGGTTTAGCATGAATTTTTTCAAACACCGTAGGTCATTTAATAGGGTTTTATTAGATGTTCACAATATACGAAATACTGTTTTCATTAGCAGTTCTGATAAACAATTCAAGTTGCTGTACATCATTCTGATTGTCCTGAACAATGTAAACTGACGGTCTCTAGATGACCTGTTTTCTGTACTCATTCTTCTCTGAAGTAGCAGGTCGAGTGAACTGCCTGCTATCCTGCACATGGCACATTATATTTTCCTTTTCAGTAATTTTCCTCTATTGACTACATCCACCTCCTAATCCTTAAGACTATGTCTTGTTTTTAGCTTAACGTATCCTGCCCCCACCCCCCATTAAGGAAACCACGGTAAAAAATTTCTCCAAAGCCAGCTTCATGCTTCTTAAGACAGAAGTGGCGAACTTCATGACACCCATGCAGGTGGATAATACAGTTACAACTGCTGAATCCTACACAAATGCACTCTATAAGCGCTTACACGAGTCCATGGATTGTGCTATCCCAAACAGAACCAAGACGCTATCCTCCAAAAATAAAAAGAAGCCAATCTGGTGGTCCACTGCCATAAACAAACTCTACAACAGAAGTAAGAAACTGTTGCAAAAGAGAGTAAAATCCCATGAGTGGAGGAGCTACCTCGTCAGCCTCAGTAAGAAGCTGAGATCTCGTATAAGATCCTCCAAAGCTAACTACGAAAACAAAATTGCCACCGATTCTAGGGAAAACCACAAAGCATTCCATAGCTATGTCAAGAATCTCAATTGCAACACCCAGATCTGCTCTGACCTGCAGCACAATGGCACGAAAATTACAGAACCAACTGATATTACCAACATCTTGGCAGATAAGTTCAGTGCTAACTTTACCTCCCCCTCTCACCCCCTATAGGGCCCATATCTATACAGGAAGAATGCACAGTCCCTGTAATTACAACTACGCAGGTAAAAACTGCACTCTCTAAAGCCAAAAACACTGCATCCATGGGACCAGACAACATCCCAGGCTGTGTTTTACATGAACTTCAGAATGAACTGGCTCCCCACATAAGCACCATGTTCAATCATAGCCTCACGTCAAGCTTTGTGCCCACTGAATGGTACACAGCAACAGTTATCCCACTCCACAAAAGGAGGAGCTACCACTGATCCCAGGAACTATCGCCCTATTAGCCTGATGAGCCTGGTCTGTAAGGCCATGGAACGTATCATCATGGAACTCATAAACAAAGACATGGTAACCTCCAAACTCTGGACCCCACCCAGTTCAGGTTTGAGAAAGGCAGATCATGCCTCCTGAACCTAATTGACTTCTTTGATACAGTCACCAAAGCCGTAGACGAGGATAAGGTGGTTCTTACAGCCTATCTTGAACTCACCAAGGCTTTCGACACCATCTCTCATTCTGGAATTTATAGCTAAACTCACTAAACTAGGCATAAATTCCTACATCACAAGATGGTCTGCCAACTGGCTCACTGACAGAACCCACACTGTAAAACTTCCAGACTCCAAATCTGACTTCAAACCAGTGACAAGTGAAGTACCACAGGGTTCAGTCCTGGGATGTCTACTGTTTGGTATTTACTTCTCTGAAGCACAGGCTAACACAGAAGGCATTTGGCTAACAAAGTTCACAGATGACTGCAAACTAGGAGCCATAGTAGTGCCCCCAAATGATGTGGACATCCTACAGAAGGGCCTCACTGAGACAGATACCTGGTGTCAGAGCCACGGCCTCAAGCTCAATGCAAAAATGTGCATTGTCATCCCCTTTGGTAAAAACTCATGAACACATAGGCGGCAGTCTACTTAACGCCAAATGTGTGATGAGACCTTGGGACCCAAGTGGACAGTGGTCTCTCCTTTGATAATCACATCACCTCAGTAGTCAGGAAATCCTTCTACGTGGCACACCTCATCACAAAACTGTTCTCATCCAGGAAAAAAAAGACATCATTGTTCCCCTCTATTCGACACTCATTAGACCCATTACAGAGTACAACGCCCCCTTTGGAATGTACCTCACAAGACATCTGCAGCAGCTGGAAAGGCCACAGAAGTACCACACAAAGAGGATTACTGGCCTCAAACAGATGCCCTCCACTGATAGTCTCAAAAAATTCCAGCTTTACTCCATAGCATATCGCCTACTCTGAGGTGATCTCTGCCTATCATATAAAGCTATGTCAAACCCAGAGTTGTTGGACATGCTACACCTAAAGAAATCCCAATCCCTCCGAGCTACACGCTCTAGGGACCAAAGCCTTGTCACCACAATAAACAGGACATGCTGGAGGGATAGATTCCTGTCCCAGGGGCTTCCCATACTCTAGAGCAAGCTACCCATCTATGTCAAGCAAAGTTCCTCATTAGCACTCTGCAAGAAAAATATTGATGAGTGGATGGGAAACAGGTAATACACCCCGGGGATCACTTCTGTGGTTCTGCTCGACAGGGGCACAGGAAAATAACTTTCTTGGGTGGCGTAAGCCAGGGAACCTTGTTGGCTAGGCTTACTTAGGCCCTTGAGCCGATAATCTACTACCTACCTATGAACTTATGATTCTTTCCTTGAGAAAAGAATATAAGTACGCTCTGCAATATTCCCTTGACAAACTGTTATTTCAGCAATGTCAACATTCAGTGGAAGATCTTGTATTTTTGTTTTTTAAAATGTATGCATAAATAAAACACCATTTCTAGCTTATTTTACTCTCTAGCTTGTCTGTCTGTAAAATAAAAAACCCTGATCTAACGGTTGCTCCTGAGGGCCCTTGAAGAAAGTCTACTGGGACCTACTTCTGTAATAACCTTATGTTTATATTGCTAACTACTGTATTTAGCTTTTATGCTACTTGACTTATAATCTGAAAATAAAATAAAAAAAATTTTGGTAAACCTGCAATTTTAATTTTGACTACTAGGTGTCACTTGATTATTTATGCCTTGCTTGGATTGAAGTTTTTTTAACTTTACGATTTGAATAAACTTGCAATTTTAAATTTGACCACTATGTGTCATGAGCATTTACGGCCTGCTTGGATTGAAATTTCTTAACTTTATGATCTGATCTTATATTACCTAGATTTATAGTTTTTAGAATATTCAAGTGAGTGATGTATTTAAACTTGTGCATTAACCCCACTTTTTCTGTAGGAAGAGGTCTTGAAAAATGTATTTGTATACTGTACCGTGCTTTTTTCCAAAACTGGCCCTTTTCTGCAACCAAGGTTTTCTTAATGCAGGATTAGTCTGCAGAAATATTATACAATCCTCTTGAATTGTTCTTTTACTTACTTTATTTAAAACTTATATTTTATGATAGGTCAAAATTTCTGAAAACCTACACAACTTAGTAGCCGATTGCTGTACTTTATTTGCTTAGCCAATAACTTTGGCATGTAGGGCAAAAGTGCCCCTTGTTCTGTATTATAAACATACAACCTTACTCCAGGGACTGGATTGGTAACTTTGTATTGTGCCCTTTTATTAGCATGTTTTGCATGTCTCACATCTTTGCCAGATTTGCCTCAGCTGTTGAGCCTATTTTTTTATACCTTTTATCTTAATTTTTTTTTTACTGCATTGGATATAGAGGAAATCCCCTCCTTGGCAGCTTCTTCTGCCACATACTGTCTAGCCTATCAAGCATGATGGCTATTTTCTGAGGTCTAATTGAAATCTGCACTAAAAAAAGATAACTTTATAAATGATCTTGAAGCATAATTACCATATTCTGTATTAACTTGGTGACTATACATTTTATTTCATTTTATAATGCTACTTACCTTTTTTAACTTTTAATCAATATTTATGAGCTATAATAGTTTACTAAAACCTAAACTTTCTGTATTTTAAGTCTATACCTTTGCATTGTCTGTTAGTGTCCTTAATTCCTGACTAAATGTAAAGTGCACTGCAATCTGTAAGCATGCGCTGTAATCTGTAAACTAATTAACATATTAAGCCTGCCCGGTTATGTCGTGAGTGTAGTGAATAACTACAATGTTACTTTACCCTTAACTAATGACTGAATAATGTAATAAGCTTGTTACAAATAAGTCTGTTACTTTACCTTTAACTTGTTGTTGTGTCTTTTGGCTTTCCCGGTTAGGGGTCGCCACAGCGGAACTCCGGTCCGCTAATGATTGGCAGTAGATCTTTATGTGCCGAGTTGCCAGCTCTGACGCACAACCTTCAACGAAGGTATGCCCATTCACACATGTCTCCACACAGAAGATATTCTAGCTGAGAATCGAACAGGATAACGTCTTACTGTGAGGCGACAACGCTACTGCAGCACCACCATCGCAGTATTACTTTACCTTTAACTAATGATTGAATAATGTAATTACAAATAAGTCTGTCACTTTACCCTCAACTAATGACTGAATAATGTGAAATATTTTGAGATTTGACTGAAATGTACAATGCCTCGACTATTACTAGCTATTTAAATAATGCTGAACATTTAAAATAGCTATATATTATTCTGGAAACTAACTAAACCAAAAGAATATACGTTTTACCAGTGTTAACTAAACACAGATAAAAAAAACATCAACTGAAACTGGTACAAGTTATATTTTAACTAATAACATTGCTTGAAACATGAGAACATTTTGACAGCGTTACCTGAACACAAAAACTGAAATCCATTTGAACACAGATAAACTGAAACCTACTACTACTGTACAATTATTAAAAACATCCATACTTGCTTTAAGCATTGAAGAAATAACAAACACACAGTCAATTTCTGTCCCACAGTTCTTTACCAAATTTTGCTCTGCATTGTTCCATTCACCAATGAAGTAAAGTAAGGTTTGCTTTAATCCTGAAGTGTCCTTTTTATAGTCAGACCTTTCAAACCTTTTTTTTTTTCCATTTCTTATTTGATTGTATTTAGTATCAAGTTCTTAAAATAACATTTGCATCTTTAACAATTATAATCTGATAGCACTGCTTACTGTACTGGCTTTCTGCATAAAATAAACATACATTTCTTTGCATGAAAATAAACATTTGCTGCTAATAAGCTCTTGCAAGTCTGTAGACACAATACTTAATTTTGACAATGTCAAAATGGTACAGTCATACTGGGAATGTAACAAAAATTCTGCTGATATTTTCTTTCCAGGCTGATTGGCTTTATTGGAACCGAGTACCAGCTTTTACACGCTTTTGTTTCATGTCCAGTATTAACTGCTGGGACTTACTGCTGCAAAATCAGTATTAAAATCTGTTTTTGTCTCATCACTGAATGGACGGCTTTTTTTAAGGTCTTGGCTGTAGCAATGGCATTTAACTTGATAGTTGTAAATGAAAATAATGTAACACTGTGCTTTTCTGGACCTATATACAATCAGTTTTAATTCTTGAATTACTACTGCATTTTTACATTTTGTCTCGTGACCCTTAGATTTTTAACATACTGTTCAGTGAATGAAACTCCACCCACCCACTGTCTCACATAACCTTTTTTTAAGCTGACGTCATTTAACTTTTTATTAGTACTGAATGCTGCAAGAATGTGCTATTACTGTCTACAATTTTGAAAGAATAGCAAACTGTAGTGCATTAAACGGATAGCTATAATCTGACCTGATATGCTTAAACTGCCATTTTCGTACAAAACATACATACACAATTTTAAAGTGATTACATAATGTACTCTTTTATACATACCTGAATTTTTAACTGTTCTGTCACTTTTACAATGTAGTTCCGACTTTAAATTTTACATTTTGTACTTTGTTTCTGTTTATATTATGATGTTGTTTATGCAATGCAACACTTTAATACAAAGCTTTTAAACAAAACTTCTTCTTCTTTCGGCTTTTCCCGGTTAGGGGTCGGCACAGCGGATCACTGTCCACTCATGATTGGCAGTGGAGTTTCAGTGTTGAGTTGCCAGCCCGGCGCCCAACCTTCCACAGAAGGCACACACATGCACACACACACACCTAGGGTCAATTTAGTGTGTCCAATCCACCTACAGCATGTCTTTGGGATGTGGGAGGAACCTGGAGCACTCTGAGGAAACCCACGCGACCACAGGGAGGACATGCAGACTCCGCACAGAAGGCACCCCAGCCGAGGATCAAACCAGAGGACCTCTTGCTGTGAGGTGGCAACGCTAACCGCTGCACCACCGTGGTCGCCCAATACAAAAAAAAATGTTTGCCATCTGTAAGTACAAACCCTTTATTTTGCTAATTAATTTTAATGCTACTTCGGATGCACCTTAGAGGCATATGGTTACTCTTTTCTCTTGACTGACCACCCCAATATGCCTTCCTAAGCGATTTAGCTGTGTCAGCTGAACTGGAATTTATTTTATTTTTAACCCATAAATCTGCATGTTTCTGTCATAACCAATTCTTTAAAATCTGTACATTTGCACATATTTCTTTACTGAAATCTAAGCCAATATATACAGAGCATTTACACTTTGAACTGTTAGCTAACGGAATCCTGGACTTTAAGACTACACACATCTTTTATATGTGCAGCTAAATTTGATTTGTGTATAAACAATGAAATAACCTTAAACAATGAAAGATTAATGCTCTGATCTTTACAGATAGCTCTGAAATGCGTTTTTTTTTTTTACTTAGCACTGAAGTCTGTTCTTTAGTTTGTCTTAATTATACTTTATTTAAATATGTACTTGGATTCCTTTCATCTCCATGCAGTGCAATCATTGCACTCATTGAAGTAATGTGAACTGGAGACATTGCTTGTATGTTGACGATGTTGACATTTGTATGTTGAATACTGAAACAATGTATTTTGAATGGTATGTATTACCTTCTGAACATTTGTATTTGAAACTGTACTACAAATGAAGTTATGTTGAATTGCATGTGCTGAAGTATGTATGTTTAAACTGGCATTAGTCTACTTGTGGGATGTAAACCTTTTTTGTAACATTTTTGAACTAATGACTTTTAACTTTAAGAGAACAGTCATAAACCAGAAACTTACTGACATTTTAACTGTACCAGCATTATTTGACATGTTTACATGCAAAAACAATTTTAATTATGTAACAAACTTTGCTGAACTGTTAACTAAAATGTGTATATAAAGTCTTACATAACTGTATGGCTTGGAAGGAATGAAAGTTGTCTGTTGCTTATATTTTTTGTTGCTTTTTGACCTTTATGAAGTCAGTCTAGAAACATTAATGTTTGTGGGGAATGTCTTTTATGTACTGGTCTGTTGAAGTTGTGTGAGGCTTTTTGAAGGAAACACTGGTATGCTGCTTGAAAAGTCTGTTATGAAACAGCTGCTGTCACTTTAAACCGTTAATGAAACTTTAAAGCTATTGCCATAAAACTGTACTTGAAAAAATTACTTACTGCAACTGGTTTTGTTGAAGTCTGAACGAAACACGGAGTGCTGCACTTTTATGAAAACAGTGTTATTTACAGTTTGTAGAACACATGAAGTTGAACGACACTGCTATTTTGTAGAACACACCAGTTCTGTAACCAGTTTTGGAAATAACACTTTTACTGAAAGGGTGGTGTGACCAGTTTGCTGACGTACTTTTGCTGTTATAAACCGTCACTGTGAACTTAACAAAACATGCTTGTACTGGAAAATGGATGTAAAAAGGTTTAGCTGCTTTGCTGGGTTATGAGAAATATATATCTCTCACCAGACAGCAGTCCATGTGGGTGCCCTTGTAAGATTTGATAAGAAGGTACTTTACTGTAGTTAGCTGGAAACACTGTATGCCATGAGACTGAGAAACGAAAGTCTTAACTACCAAAGCTCATGCTTCAATAGGTGTCAGTCTCCCCTTTACGAACCAAGTCTTGTGCACTGTTTAGCATGAATTTCACCAAAGACTGTAGTTCATTTAATACGGTTTTATTAGATGTTTACAATATCTAAAATACTGTTTTCATTAGCAGTTCAAGTTGCTGTACATCTTTCCGATTGTGTAAACTGAGTCTCCAGATGACCTGTTTTCTGTACTCCTGCTCTAGCCACCTTCTCTGAAGTAGCAGGTCGAGTGAATAACCTGCTATCCTGCACGCAGCATATTATGTTTTCCTTTTCAGTAATTTACCTCTATTGACTATATCCACCCCCCCTAGTCCTTGATCCTTAGACTACGTCTTGGTTTTGGCTTAACTTAGGTCTTGATTTTTTTTCCTTGAGAAGAGAACATAAGTACTCTCTGCAATCTTCCCTTGACAAACTTATTTCAGCAAGATCAACATTCAGTAAAAGATTCTTCGTTTTTGCTTTTTAAAATGTATGCATAGATAAAACAAGATTTCTAGCTTATTTTATTCTTTAGCCTGTCTGTATGCAAAATAAAACACCCTTATCTAACAATATGTTCACAAAAACAAATTATTACGTAGCACACAATCAAATTCCCATTGTGCAAGAGCTAGGTTAGAGTAGGAATTGGCACAAGCTGTGCCCTTCGCCATGCCAACCTTTTGCAAATAAAGCTCATCATTAAATATAAACACATGACAACTCCAAAAAGGAACAAATCATCTCAATCTTTTCACTGGAAAAAACTCAGCTTCTCAATAAAAAATATCTAAAGATCTAACATTGTCTATACCCCATTGATTAGGAATCACTGTAAACAATGAAACAACATCCAAGAGTCACAAAACACAGATGTGAGTCTTTCCTGATAGTACAGGTTGCAAAAAATAAAGCATTCAATAAGTTCTTTGGATCCCTAAGAACAGTGTGCATGGTATCCACAACTAGGTGCAACTTTTTTCCACAAAGATAGATAGAGGCTCCGTAGCCCAACCCTGACCTGAAATGATGGGATGCATGGGGAGGGGGCACCGGCTATCTTTATGTACTTTAGGTAGCCCTACAAAAAGGGTAGAAGGGGATGTTCAACAGTAAAATACTTAAATAATTCCTCAGTGATCGCCTTAGTCATGACCATATCAAACAGAAAGAAAGCTAATCTCTCAATAATACCTGCAACTTGTGGTCTAATCAAAGAAACAAAAATATTTCACTCCATAACAAATACATTTGCTCCAAGTAGAGAGTCTTGTCCAAGACCACAATATCGCCCCCTTTATCTGCTGGGTGGATTTCGACAGATGACATCTCCTTTAATTCATGTAGCGCACTTTGTTTACCAGGGATTCAATTATAAAACAGTTTACCATGTTATCCATTCAGTGCACACTAGATCTCCTTCTCACAAACTGCTGCAAAAGTCTCTAAAACAGGATCAACATTAGGAACAAAAGTGCTAGATTTGCGAAACCCAATCACATCATTACTGCGTTCCAAAAACTGGCATCTCAAAGAAACATCCCTTGCAAACAGTTTTAAATCAGTCACAACATCAGCTACATCAGATTTCTGAGGAGGAATAAAGAAGAAACTTTTATTCAACAGCTTACACTGATCTGAAGTTAAAGAAACTAAAGACAAATTTAGCACATTCAGTAGAGCTCTACTGCGGTTAGTTACCTTCAAGGTGTTGTCCACCAGCAGTTGTAGCTGTCATAGTCCTTTCCGCGACAGACTTCTCGGTATTGCTTTTCTGAAGTCTCGGACAATGGGAAGTGGCTCCGACAGGGAAAAAAGAATTCTACTCGGTAGATGTAGTCTCCAACCTGACCAATGTATTAGCAGCAATCATACTTGTAGGAGGCACTTCCTGTTCTAAGATTCCTCTTTTACTTAAATAATTCCTCTTTTACTTAAATAATTCTATTTCACACCAACTGAGTGGTTGCCTTGATTGTTGAATTTGTTCAGGTGTAGCACTGTTTAATAGATCTGAAGAAGCAGTATGAGGACTGTGAAAGTGCTTACGTTGTATTGTTGGCTTTGTTTTATTTTTTATTACAAGTTTTGGTTTTATTTGGGCTATGTTATTCGATTGGGCTTTACCAGCCTTTGGACTTTTTTCTTCTTTCTATTTTATAAGCCCCTGATCTTCTGACAGCCCACGGTAAAGTTGTAAAACATGTCAATAATCACTAAAGAAGTTTCTCCCTGCAGAATAAAAGCAACACAATTTTTCTCGTATCTAGACACATTATAAAAGCATGCTAGTTAGGTCAACTTTTTGTCTATGTAGTCACACCTGTAGAATTTCTGTAGGAGTTCCACTATTTTTTTCCTGAATAAACTGCAGTCAAGAGATTTTCCTAAGGTTGAAGGGAAAGAGGATCTAATTTGATATAACTATTTCACCAATCCTCTTCTCCCCTGAGAAGTGAGTAAAAAGAGGTTGCTGTAGTGCAAAAGTGCTGTTGTCACTGTTCCTTACAGAATATGGGGAGGCTGTAATTTATAGAGTTTCTTTCTAACAGATGAGCATAATACTTAACTTGAGATTTTGAATGAGAGGAAGGAGAATAGGATTGTGAACTGAGCAGTGAATCACAGCCATAGCTTTCTGACAGGCACTGAAGTTATGTTTGAGCCATGGAGAGAGACTGATGAACTACACATACCATTTTAAAAAGAGTCTGAATCTGGTATGGGATGTGGGAAGACAGAAAGGGTATATTCTGTTCTTGGTACACTTGGACTTATCTGGTCCACTTTTACAAATAAAGTAGATGCATTACTATAACTTTGCATAATTCAAAAGTAATGTGGTTTGTGATGGGGATGCAGCCTTTGTGTACTTTGAAATTTATTATGTCTGTGTTGGATCCAACTGTCAATGATGCATCTAAAGTAGATCCAGATATTTTACTGCCATCCTGCTTTTACAACGCTATTGTAAAGAGTATTTATACAGATTATATTCTCTCTAGAAAGGTTTCAAGGGATATTAACAGCAGTACTGCTGTTTTTGAGAAAAATTAAATGGCAGTTAATTACTCAATAGCCTTGCATTCCATGGGGTGGGGTGGGGGTTGCATGTTCTCTCCATGTCTACATTAGGTTCTCTCTACAGTTTCCTCCCATTTTCCAAAAATGTGCTGGTTGATAGTATACACTAAATTATGGCTGGGTCATGACTGAAAAAGGGCCTACAAGACAGTCCACTTATCTAGTTAACAAGTACTGGATATAGTAAATATTAAAATGTCTGGATAAACCCCATTCTGAACTACTAAACTCACAATGAAAAATATCAGAAGTACTTACACGTGCAAACACAAGAACCAAGTCCCAACCACTGATAAAGGTAACTGCCAGAAAATCCAAAGCATAAAAATTGGCAGGAACACAAGTTCACACAGTAAAAATATTTATTTGTAAAAGTGGACCAGATAAGTGCTTTCACGTTGTGAAGAAGCGTTGGTTTTACAACGTGAAAGTGCTTATCTGGTCCACTTTCACAAATAAATATTTTTACTGTGTGAAGCTGTGGTGTTCCTGCCAACTTTTTATGCTTTGGAAGTACTTGCACAGCTAAAATCAGCCTAAAACAATTACAGATGTATTCTCTTGCAAGACACATGCTTCTGCCATTAAACATATACTGGCACCCCCCCCCCCCCAAAAATAAAAATCAGGATGCACATTCCCAATAACAGTCTTAATGTTACTTCACAATGTATATTACAAATTGCTATTAACAAACTAGCTTGCTTTGCACTGTTAATTAATCCTACAATGCTGTATTACACCAAAGTTCCTTCTTAACTACCTGTTAAGAACACAATGTTTCATCATGCAAAGCCTAATCTACAAATTACTACACTAAAACTTCGGCTCTCCAGTATGCTTCAAACAAAAAACTGTTACCTTTCGCAAAAATCATTTCACCGAGGCTCACAAACATGCCTTTCCCTTTATATTAATAAAAAGAAAAACATTCTTAAAAACTGCTTCACTAGTTTGGAAATTAGCATCCTTCTAGCACTAAGAAAGTCTAATAACTTGAACTTCTTCAAAACAGTATATATACATCAGACAATGGTGAGACCTACCAATATGCAGACATTTTGTTAATGACTAACACAACAATCTCAGATAAAGTAGTTAAATGTGTACACACAGCAACTGCATTAAAACTTCATATGCATTTGACTTAAAGCTTTTATATGTGAAGTCTAAGTTGATCAATAAACATTATACACAATTTCTCGTTGAACTGATTGTTCTTGTACTTAACATGATATAAACATATATGCAAGTGCAACCACATCAGTGAATGATTGAAAGAGATGTTTTTGCAGCTTCTAGCCTTATTGAAAAGGTCACACAAAAAAAATAAATAAATAATGAAAACTCCAGCCAAGCTAGAACTACCAATGAGCAACCTCCTAAAGCAGAGGCACATAGGATGTATGCAAATTATCCTTATGGGCATCAGGTGTTTCAGCTATATGGCGATTCTGATTACCTATGAGTTTGCAGTACAAATCATTTTAATGAACAATTTCACAGCAGTAAAGCCAAACATAACCATCCTGTTATGACCTCATCAGCATAACATAAGGGAAATACCTAACTAACCAGAAGACATACAGGGTTGTTGTACCCTGCTGCAGTTCATTATCATTAGGGTGACCGCAAAATATCAAATAACAAATTAAAACAGTTAGAAGGTCACACTGAAAAATCAATGAGAAAAAAACTAAATGAAAATTCCAGCCAAGCTAGAACTTCCAATGAGTGACCTCCCAAACCTCCTGTAACAGAGGCACATGGGATATATGCAAATGACCCTTATGGACATCAGGTGTTTCAGCTATATGGCGATTATGATTGCCCATGACTTTTACATTTGAAGTCATTTTAATCAGCTTATAGCCTTGGACTTATCCGAAAGCTTCTTTGGACAATACCAGTTTTCCTATTAGCTAATAATACACTTAAAATGGGTTACTGTCTCTTGATCCATACAATTCTGACAGATCTTCAACTGTATAATTACGTTAGATAATACAAACTCCCAAAATGCGGTCATTTGTTTACTTTCCTTATGATCTAGATCCGTGATGTTTGCCCAGCTTCGTAGTACTTGAACGAGCAAACAGCTTCCTTTATTAAGATCCTTCACAAAAACGGTGGTTGTCAGGATATCTGAACATATTTGAAAGCCTCTTTTAATAGCACCTCCAACCACAGAAGCATATATTTTTCACACTTTAAACGTACTCATGAGTTGATAATGACTAACACAATTTTTTTTCGAGCGTTTTATTTACACTAAAATAAAAAAAGTTAGACTTCTAAATACTTGAAAAATGACGATGACCGGAGAACAATAATAAAACATAGAAAAAGTGTAGTCATTGCTCTCAAGAAATCGGGGACAAATAAAATTATCAGGAACACTTTAAAATATTAGTCTTATTAACTTCAGACATGGACAGAATATGAGAATGCGAATTAATATATTCTGAAATAAAATAACTCTATAACCAAGTTTGCGATGGATTAAGAGAGAATGAGTCAAAGGTTGAGTCAAAATCAGAGCCTGAAATGTTGTCAGAACGGAATACATTTTTATTTTTCACACTAACATAATAATATGTACTTGCTCAGGTAACGCTGGCAGTAGTATTTTTCTTAGGACTGAAATTTATTTCATTGTATTCGGTGATAGTGCACTTATCTCCGTGACCTTTTTCAGACCCACCCCGGGAGCTGTATTTGGTCAAGTGATATTTAAAAAAATGCGACTTTACTCAAAATATCAGTAAAGGTATATGCAGAGAGTGAATTCAGATATTTCCACATCTGCAGTCTCCAAACATCCAACAAACTGGTTTGAAATCACTAACATCTACCTCCATCCAACAAGAAAACACAACCTGCTATGATACTGTACTCATAAGCCAGCAGTATCAAAGACGCTGCTGACAGTACCTGAACTCATTTCTTACTGCTTGAGGAAGAAATATTTACACAATATTATTTAAATTACAACTATAAAAAACATGAACCACCTACAGATATGCACATCTACAGTAAACAATGACTAAATATACAATTCGGTAACATTTAAGTTAAAATAGCATTCTTACGTTATCAGCTCATTCACCTGCTTACATTTTGATTAAGATCTGACAAACATGTTATAAATACCGAATTCACATTTAGTTAGTTTGTAATCTTTTTATACGTCGACTTACTTGCCATTTTTTTAACGCAGCTAACGCCATACTAACCCACCAGCACGCGTAGTTAGAAAGTATGCAGAAGCTGTCGCACAGCGTTTATCTTCCTCCGACTACTGATTCTTTTGTGTTAGGAACTCGTAGTTTGCATCTTGTTTCTATTACGACATTCTGTATGCCGATGTCCTGCTAACCTTTAACCTCAGTATTTTAAGCTGCTTTGTTGTGTTTCGGTTTGTTAACATTTGCTAGGTTCAATGGAAATTAAGTAGCCCTTAAGAAGATGTTTTTTTTGTTTTGTTTTATGCACTAAATGCATATGTTCAATGTGCAACGTTAGTTCCTTCCCCGGTTGTTAGTTGCAGACCTTTATAACCGTTTTAAGTAGTTTTAATGTATATATGTCAGGTACTGTATGTTGCTTAGTACATTTATACATGTTGGAAGAGAAAAGAAGTGAGGAAAGTTGAACGAGTAAGTGAACTGTGGATTTTTTAACTAGAAATTAAAGTAATTGCATTGTGAGTGAATAGCATTTCGTTGCAATCTGGCTTATATTTTAACAATCAGCAAATTATGTTATATTAAGTTAAATTTGATGTGCTAAGCAGTCTTGATTTTACTGATTATAGGTTACACTTCAGCTGTACAGATGCAGTAAACTCCCAAACATCCTGTTTTGTCTTGGTGTATGTTATATACAATGTATGTATGAATAGCATAGATAATGTCATTTCTTTTCTATGTGCTTTTATACTTCTCGAGAATGCGTTTTGTGTTGACTTTATGTATGTTATTTGTAGTCCCCTTTATGTTTCTTTCACTGAAGGCTACTTAGAAGTGAACCTGTTTGCATTTATTATTTCAAGTAAAGGTTCAGTTTACACGCTGGCAATTAACTACTCATTCTAATGTCGTTTTTGAGAGCTTCGTTCATATTTTACGTCTCGCTTTACTTTTTGTGTCCCTATTTTATTTATCGTCATCACTTCTTACTGTACATAAGACATCCATAGTAGTATGGATCGCTAGATGGTTTTGTGAATGCGTCTGACAATTCTGCAAGACTGGAATGAAAGACTTGTGAACTTTTTTAACTTACAGCATTCGATGCAAAATTGGGAACAGTGGTGCATATTTATGTGTTGCCGTGAATATTAGTTCTACAGTAATTTACTAGTCTGTGGCTCTAGAACATATGTAACTGTCGACATTTTACCCAGCAAACACTTTGCTATTAATACATGCAGTGTTTCATTAAGATGCATCTTGCGAATATGAATAGATTTATAAGCAAGCTGCTTATGCAAGTGCATCATGCTGCGAACTGTATCTGTAGATTAAGACTGACATTTTGAACGGAAATTATTAACTAAGATAGGTAAAGCCGATGCTTAATAAAATGCTTAGGATTATTTTGTTGCTATCTGTTATAACGGTTGCCTGGAGATGGGGCATAAATACTGTGTTTGCTATATCACACATTATACAGTCTGTTAATGCTGTGTGGTTTAGCAAAGATGGAAACAAAACAAGCTTGTTGTAGATGTTACTCGTTTAAAATTGGGGAAAATATATTTATCCTTTTGTGATGTGAAAAAGTTACTGAGAATGAGAGAAGTAAGGGGCTTGTAGGACAATGAGTTACAGGGTGAATGATGCTCTGAATTTTTGAGGGATGGATAGATATTATGTAGGACAATGAGTTATAGGGTGAATGATGCTCTAAATTTTTGGGGGATGGATAGATATACATTGAGTGGTGTGCTACCTGTAAACAATGAAGACTATCGGAGGGAGTAGGACTGACAAGTGCATTTTCAATTTTAATTCTTGTAAGCAGCTGAGAATCCAGAAATACCATTTGTTTTACCAGATCTGATGGATGATGCCAGTTGTTCTGATAAGAGGAAAATACAGTAAACGCACTCCATAAAAATAAGAACAAAGCAAATAAATTAAGGCTTTGTAGTATGAAACATTGTTGAAGTAAAGCTGAGAGTCACTTGTAGTTCATGGAAATATGCATGTAGAAAATACTTAATAGTCCAAACTTTATCATCTTTAAAAGTATTTGACACTTTATTTAAGCAGTACTGCAAGCATGGCATGCATGTGCAGTCATACATCTGCTGCACTACAGAAAGGCCAAAGAAAGCTTGACTAAGAAGTAAACAAAGATAAATAAGTTGAGGCCTTTAGTTGAAATTAAAATAGGAGGAAGAGATTTGAGATTTATGCTAAAGGCATTGAATGGCTCTTCAAATTAGCCATTTTCTCTACAAAGTGGAAAAAATCAACAAAGGTCTTGCAGATAAAATTAAATTGCAGGGAGGAGAGAGTGGGTGTGAAAACCTAAGAAATGTAAACCAAATATTTGGATTGAAAGGGTTATTTAATAAATGGATTTTAACCAATAGAAATGCATTCTATTTTTTTAACGGTAACACATTCTTAATTAATGTCAATATTTATCTGATGGTCTGTGCAGTCCCTTTATTTTGGGTAAAATGTTTTAGAAAGTTGTGTATTTAAGAGAATGAAGGAAACTAAATGTAAAAATCCAAAAGAATTATCATAACAGTAATTTGCTGATGGGCAGTAAAGTGAATAGCATTCTTCAAAGATAAAACTTGTGAATATATTTTTAACAACCTAATATAATACTACAGTCTCCATAAAAATGTAGTTCAAGACTCATTAGCAATAGAACCAGGGATCTAAATGTGGTGCATCAAATAAGCAAAGCATGATGATTGTCATGCAAAGCTTACCCCTGCTCTGGAACAAACTTCCACTTCAAATAAGCAAAGCATGATGATTGTCATGCAAAGCTTACCCCTGCTCTGGAACAAACTTCCACTTCAAATTAAGTAGATGACACACTTTCTTCCTTTAAAATGAGTTGAGTAACTGGATGTTTATTCACAAATACATCCTGTTATGATTAGCTCTTGCCCTTTAAAAAAGGAGGTGGGGGTCTAAGCGTGGGTTTGGGTAAGGCATAAATGGACAGTGGGCCCAGTTCTTTGTATATTCTAAGATTCTGTGAATGCAGAAAGAATAGGTGCACCATTTAGGTGAAAACTGCTTTATTAAAGCTTATAACTTCTTTAAGACTTCAAAGCTGTAGATATATTTTATTTATTATTGATATCCAGGTAAATAGTTTTGTTTGGCAACCCTTTTCAGTTATGGCCACTCCACTTAAAAAAACTACCTGCAACCTGAAAACATTAACTGCCAACTGAAGCAAAACCCGATAGATAAATGGCTGTGAACATGCACCACCCCTGGTTAAACTGGTGCTAATATAGCTATATGAATTTGTACTATAATTCTATTCAGCACTAAAAGTAATGTACTAGTGTCACAACTGTACCCTTCTCTATAATAGCATCACCTTTCGTTGTGCTGCTTTTTGTCTTTATCATAAAAAATACATTCATATACAACCCATGTAGCTATTTAATCAAAACTGTAAATGATGTAGTTGGTGTCGAGAATGTCTGAATAATGGAACTGCTGCTTATGAATGTAACTGACTAACTAATGAAACAATATCTGTATAATATAACTTTTCTCCCCAGGGCACTGCTCAGTCAGGCTTTCTTGATAAAAAAAAATGTCAGTAAATAAATATGTAGAGGATGTATTAAAAATTCATATGTGAATTGTTTACTGAATAAAGTCTACAACCTACATCAAAAAGCAAAAAAAAAAAAAAAAATTCCAGTATGTGTTCTTAAAGCCAAAACCTTCACTCAAAGTGCAATCACTCATAGAAAATCTTAGTAGTATGGTACAAGTAATTGTAGCATAAGCAAATAGGAAAATCAAATGTATGATTTTCCTTCATCTATTCAGAGGTAGGTAATCCAATGCATTAGTGCCAAGAACTTGCACATGAACACATTTTTCTTGCCACTCCATTAGGAAACAGCAGGAGAAAGTATCCTGATTAGTAAGTTGGAGCCCTATTGTTTTTCAAACTCTGGTAAATTTGTAAGTTGATTAGTGACCAAGATACTCCATAATATGATATTATCCCAAGTATGATCTTCCCTGCAGAGTGCCTGCTCGGCAGTTTAACAACTTGCAAGAGTACAAGACATTTTTTTTGGTGCTCTGCTCAAAAGGTTGCATGTTCATGATCTAGTTCAACCTGCTTCCTACAAAATTTTAGAAATAAGCTGAGTACCAAGCAACACTCATTTTTAAGACGATCATACATTCACAAATGGTGGATAATTGCAGTATACTACCTAAGATTTGGACAAGTGAGCAAAAAAAAAAAAAAAAACATTACTGCACTTTTTTAACGCATAATGATCTATGTGTGAAATAGTTCCAGCTACAAAGTTTGCTAAAGGAAGAAATGGAAGTGAGGGCTTCCACTGTTCATTAGTTGGGATTTAAATTAAGCAAGTTTGGTAGGGTTCTTCATACCTTTTACAAGGAAATTCCAGCAACTGTAGCAAGTTTGAAAGCACATTTATGAGTAGTAAATGTAAAATCACGTCTTTGCAGAGTGTGGGTTCAATGAGATTGTGACCTTTGGAGTTGAGATGAATTTTAATTTATTTGCCAGAGTAGGGCAGTAGTCATGATTTCAATACTTAGAAACCTGGATACAGTTGTTGTTGTTGTTAGAAATGGACTTCTTTATGTAATAGGCAACTAGCTGGCCAGAGGCAGAAAGAAGTAATGGTGATCTTGTGGTTAAGGACATGAAACAAAACTGCATAACCTATTTAGAGTAGTCTGTAGCAGTATAGTGTTTTGCAAGAAGATCAATATTTTTAAGGGCAGGCATCATTATTTTGATTTTTGAAAATAGAATGTCTTCATTTATTTGTGCTATTAGATCTATTGTTGACCTTTTCAAATCATTTTCATCTGAGTTGGTGCTTAGAGTAGTTATTGTCTTGTGGTGATTATATAAATAAGTATTACATCTGGTCAGACCATAACATATTTATATAGAGGTATTTGATTATTTGAAAGATTTTTATTTAATTAAGAGGAGGAGAGATATTTTTGCAAGTTTTGAGTTAAGTAGACACAAATAAAATTATAGTGTTAAAGTAGAGAGATATCAGATTACAGTGTTATTCTCAGTTCTTGTCTGTTTTACAGATTTTCCAGACGGAGTTGCTCATTTGAAAGTTACTGTTTTAAGCTGTAAACTTTATTTACATTTGGTAACTGGGTAAAGCACAGTGGTCTGATGGACACTTTTCCAGGCACAACCTGGGCCAATTCAGATAATAAAACAGTAGTAAACAAGGCAGAGCAGTGTACAATAGCAATACAAAGCATAAGAGTAAAAAGCAAAAGTATTAATTTTGAAAAAGTCTTTACAGTAGACTGACTCACTAAACTGACTACAAATAACTTGTGCCATCAAAAATCAGCCTAAGATGGAGAACAGGAAGTCCCTTTAAGCAGAGTAAAAATTGTGAATTGGATAGTGATCAACAAAAAGGTTATGTTGATAAGTAGACAACATAGAAGCATGGAAAATGTAAGGAGAGGAAGGTAGTCGGGTGAAAAGATTTTGTAAGTAGGAAGCAGATGTTTTTGGGGATGTGAAAGTCAGTTCTGTGACAAGATTACTCCTATTAAGTTTTTTATTTTTTTACCATATACATAGCCATAGCATAAGCTAAAGGGAGTATAAACCTCTTCTTATCCTTCTTGGGTAAAGATCAATAGACTTTGTACACCAGGTAAATCTTCTGTAGACTGAGCTGTAGAAAAGTATGAATAAAGTTTTCCAAAAGGAAAACCTTAAGCATTTTGTCTTGTCTGTAATGTTCTTGTGTGTTTTTGTTTTTTTACATTGTAGCATTTTTTTACTTTGCTCAATATTAACCTTGAGATGTACCATATGTAGTATGAAGTGCCAGTTATAGCAGAGTAGTTTTGTTATGTATATATTTTGAGTTGGGTTATTGCTACTGTACAGCAGCCAAGATAATGGCAAATGTGTGTGTGATCATGCAATGTTTGGGATCATATCAAACTAAATTAGCCAGTTAAAATTTATTTGATTATACAAAAGGAAACTATAGATCAGTAAACCATTTTTGTGCCTTCTATTTTGTCAAGCTGTGTCAACCCTAGGATTTTGTGCCTTCTACATTGTCCATGTGTTTCAATCCTATAAGATCTAATCTTTTAACTTAAATTATGCAGCAGTGTAATTAAATTAGAATGAATTACATTTTCAGAGCTGTAGATTTCATTCTTTTATTCTCTGATTGCTTGTTTGTTTCAGTGTGAGTTGGCATTGCTGTCTCACAAAAACTGGTTCAACAGTTTAATTCATGGCTGGCCTCGTGCAGAGTTGGATGTCACTTTTTACCAGGTGCTCCATTTTCATGTTTTTTTTCAACAAATTTTTAATATAGTAATAGTAAGTCTAATTGGCTGAACTTATTTGGCTTGTCACTAGTACTTTTAGAGCGCTGTCAAACTATACTAATTATGTGCTTAAGGATGATTATTTGTAATTTCCAAAACATGCATGCAGCATTTAATAAAATATGGTTAGAAATATGATTGTTCTTTGTTTTTATTAATAGCGTGCAACTGTTAATAGATATAATCACACAGTCCCCTAATGGTTTAATAATCTAAAACAGTGAACATAAAGTGCAAACTGGACATCTCCATATTTAATGTTTCATTCTGAATAAAGCATTGAATAATATCACATCTTTCAACTGAGTTTTAAAATGTTATGGTTATAAATTATTGCTTGCACATCCTCCTTTGCTATTAAGACCAAATTTAACAGTGTTGTTGCTGTGAAATATTCAAATTTTTAGCATTTTATGCATAAATTTGGGGGTAAAATCTGCAGTGTAAACCACCTGCTTATTGCTAAATAAAAATCACTTAAGAAAACAGTATGCAGTGAACCTCTTAATTGAATTACTTCATTAACTGTTGGCGTAGTATCTTAAGTGTTTCTCTGTGTGCCGTTCTCTTGCAAATCCATCACTTAACCATGCAACATATAATGGTGCATTTTTAAATCAGTGAAGAAATTCTGACTTCTTCACATTATATATAGTTTGTCTACAATACATACTCTACATTAGAAAGATAATTTCTTTTAACATATTTTCTGCACACATATAAATTCCTTTGAGCATTATTTCTGTGTAGCCCAGTACCAAAACATGTACAGTCAACAATTTTTTTTAAACCAGAAAAATCATTAAATTCATATATGACTTGACATTTCAGTAGAACACTAATATTATTCATTGTTTTATGCAGGCTGCTGTATTAAATGTTTCCTATATTTTGAGTTTGCACTTCTCTGCTCAGCAGGTAGGACCAGTAGGAAACTGCATGGATGTGAAAATGAACATGTGTGTGGAATTAGGAAACTAAAGATAGTACTCTTTTGTAAATATGTTTCAGTAACTATTTTTTATTTCTGTAAATTTCATGTTTTACATGGTTTGTCTCTCTAGCTGAGAGGCATTGAGGGTCTTAATTTTGTAGACCTGGGAGTGCAAGACCAAATTAACTGTTGCTAATTATCCTGGATTTTGTATTAAAGCTTGTTTGAAATGTGACATTTAAAAGATATATATTTATAAATTGCATAAACATGTAATTGGTTTATTAAGGGCACAGTAAAGCTGTTTCAGCATTTTATGGTGTTTAGTAAAATAAGTTTTGAATATTTGTTTAACGGCCAGTTTTCATGCTCCCAAGTCATATTTTGGATTTTTTATGTTGTATAGTTTTATGTTGGTCCCATTTGTTCCTGTGGATTTGCTTCCAGGATGTTTTGGTTCTGTTCTGACTTTTTTTTGTATTGACAGCTGTTATTGGAGGTAGATAAAAGGCGAGGAATTAATGATTAACATTCTGTGTGTGCTCAGCACAGTAGGCTAAAATGGATTGTACAATTGTTTGGGAGTTTTAATATTTATTGTAGAAGTTTTTATTAGAACATATATTGAATAAAGTAGAGTCGATGACTGTGTTTACTGGTGGTCACGTGTGACATGATGAACATGTTATACAAGCGCAAGGGGGTTTTGTGTATTTATTCTGAAGAAGACCATTGTGTAGGACAGAAGAGCTAAATGTTTTTTAATAAAATAATTTTCACTTGCGAATTTCGACCAGGTTTTTTTTTTTCATTGCTAGAAGCTGGCAGTCTTCAGGTTCCACTGATATATTACATGAATTTAAGACCCCCCCTACAAACCTATTTATTTGAGTAATGAAGGATAGGAAATGCCACTTTAGTTAAAATGGAGATGTAATGATTGCCAGCCATTTTAGTCAAGTGTTGAATGATCTTGAATTGATGTTAAAAGTTTGGACTGTGTGCAGTGGCAAGGAGCAACTTTTGAGAGATGTTAAACTTTATCACATAAGAAAGGATCTATACATTCTTTAAAGGACCACATGAGTAAATTCTTACCCATCATTTTGTAGGAATGGAAAAAAGTGGTAGTGTTGGCCCGGAATGCATGTTCTTTGATTTTTTTTTTCTACGTGTTTGTGTGCCAGAGCCTTGTTCTCAAATTTTGCAAGTTAAAAAAATGCTTCATTGTAAAGTTTCCTGATGTTTCATCTGCCACCATGCAAAGTATATAAATGTACTTTGAGCAGTTTCTGCCACCATGCAAAATATATAAATGTACATTGAGCAGTTTCTGCTTATGGTAGTAGAACGGTAGCAATAGGTTTGTTTTGGATAAGTAGCTCAGTGGTACAGAAACAGCATTGTAATCAGGGTTGCCAGATTTGTTATGAGACAGGTAGGGACCAAAAAAAAAAAAAAAGTCCTTCACGCTAAGTGAATAAGTGAAGACCAAAAAAGTCTTTAATATGGAACATCACAAGTAGCACTGTTTTTGGCAATTTTTGATTGGCCCGTATGCCGGTATATGAGCCAATCAAAAAGACTGCATAGCGGACCCTCTTCTGTACAGTGTGGAACATCAGGCAGTTCCGCATTAAACAGAAGTAGCTCCATTTTGCAATTTTTTGATTGGCTTATATGCCGGCATACAGGCCAATCAAAAAACAAAGCAGAGGCTGTTTCACCGGGATTTTAACCGGCAGTGCGGGACTCTGAATCAGGCTGCTGATCCTGGGACAGTCCCGCTCATATAGGGATGTCTAGCAACCCTGGTTGTAACTAACTGAGAGTATTAAGGGTAATAAAGTACTATGTTTATAGTCATTGCTATGACAAGGACAGTTATTCTTCTTACTTGTGTTCCAGTTCTTTTCTTCCATCATTAAAAACAATTGTACTTGTTTCCATGCTCTTGCTATCTACCAGTCAACACCTTCATTTTTTTTTTAATAAGGTACCCAATGTCTGTGAATGCTATCAGGTATAACTGCAAGGTAGGAAAATCAGAAGTTGCAATTGCTGTGGTGAAATGCCATTAGCAACAAATGAGAAATATGCCCAGATAACTGCTGAGAAGAAATAGAGCAACAAAATACGCTCCTGGGCAGTTCCAGTAATAAGTTCAGTTAAGTGCCAGAGAAATTACATTCTGATGATAAAAGCTTGCAAATAGTTGGTCCCTTACTTTACTCATTAATCCAGATACGTGATTTTGTTGTTTGAATTATCAAATATGAGGTTTACCTTTGTGCCAAGCCCATTAATTAGTTTTATTGAAAAATACTGTGTTTGCATCTATTTGCACAGTACATGAATACAAGCCTTTTTTTGCAACAACGGTTATGTGAAATACTCTAAATAGTATAAAACTAGTACATTTCTTTTCTGTATCTCACCATGCTGTTGTGGGAGTTGAAAAATGAGCAAGGTTGAAGTTAAGGCAGTTTCTGAATGTTGTCATAATTGTTTTTAATATCCATGAAGAAAAAAGGAGATTAGATTACATTTGTTAGCTGGTAATGTTATAATTTATAAAGTTAGAAAAGGTGGCTTTCTTGTATTTGCATGGTGTCATACTGGTTCCATAATTGTTCTGCCTTTGCATAATACCTTAATAAGTTAGTATCCAAGTATGAAGTTTATTGCATCAAATGTCTGTTGCAGTCTATGTAAACTGAACTTCCAGTTATATGTCAAATGAGTCTAATAATTTTGTAGTGGGGTTTCCTAGTGTACTAATGTTTTGTTTCAGTAGTATGCATAAAGACAAACTGCATCCAACCATGTAACCTGTGCAGAAACAGTTTTTGTTTTTATACAGAACTACAGAGTTTTAGCAAAAATCCACACATACTTGTATACCATCTTATTTTAAAGATTTTGGTGGTTTTCATCAATAATGATTGTTTTTTTTAGTCCATTTCTACAGTGATTCTCACAGAAATAAGAATTGGAAAAGAATGGGGATTTGTCAGCGATGAAAACATATTGATTATACACATTAATAGTATATCCTCTTTGTTTAATGATTCCTCTTGGTGTGTTGAAGAGGACAACTGCTTGGGCTGCTTTAACTCCTAACTTTGATTCTAGTCTAGTTATATGGATTTAGATAGCTCTGTATTCTACATTTTATTGCGTTTATCTTTTTAATTACACTTTGCTCACTAGGTTAATCCCACTAGGTCAGTTCCCTCTTTAGGGATGACCAAATGTGGTATTCAGACTGACTAGGGAAAATTTGGCCAAGGCACCAGGGAACTTCTCCCTACTCCATTTGGTAATTGCTGTGGGTTGGTTGATTTTATGTTTTGATTGTTGTAAAACTGAAATGTGTATATTAATGCTAGGAATTTGAAGAATATTTTTAGAGCATAATGAGACTGTTGGATTTAGACCCAATAGATAAAAGGGACATTAGCTTACAACAGCTGCTCCACTTGTATTTGTTTCTAATCAGGGAGTCTTTGGAATCACCAATGATTTTATGTAGACTGCAGTACTAATGTTTAATGTTGTCCTTATTTCATGCCTGTTTTATTTGGGCAAATCATTAGACACCAGAATGAATGCATTTCTGAAAATTAGTTTGCAGTAAGGAAAATGTAATAAGAGCAGTACCCTTCAGTAAATGTTACCTTTTAAATCTTATGTTGAGGTTTTTAATCCTCTTGACGGTTGGTGAGTTGAACAATTTGATAGAGGTCTAGGAGTATCTGTGCAAAATCAAATTGAATTCCTCCAATAGCCATGGATAGGGTGATATTATCAAAGTTGAAAAACTGTTGAAACCTAGAGATTTGAAGCATTCATTTGTAAATTGTGTAAATAAGCAGATTTCTTGAAATCATTTAACATCTAAAGGAGATTTCTGTTGTATTTTTGATTTATTCAAGGTGATCTCACATGAAGGCTGTAGGTGAAACAAAATATGCATTATATGCCTCCCAATGAGCATAACTGATGCTTCTTAAGTTTTTGCATTTTAGTTCAGCCAGTATGATGCAAGTTTGAGGGGAGAAAATGCTTCTCATTTTATTTTGAGTAGTAGAATTAATATTTACTTGTTTAAATCAAGTAAATTATTGGCTAATTTTTATTCATTGCATTTTGTCATCTCTCCCATCTTTTTAATTTATGGATTATTTCAGAGAGTCCGCTGATATGTTGTATGGAGTTAGCTCAAGAAGCCAGGCATTCTGAACTGTTTGGGTTATGCAAAAGTTTTTCAGGGCACAGCTGGAAAGGTCCCCCCAATAAAATGACTGTAACAAAAAATAAATCCTAAGTGCAATACCATATACTGAGAGTTTTAGGTTAGAGAGATTCTTGTATACTGCACCTGTAAGTCACCTTCTCATTGGGTTTGTGTTCACATCACCATGGATAACTTGGTAATATATGTTCAGCAGGCACGTTATTGCTCACACATTTAAAGCTTTTTGCTTATGAATTGGAAGGAAGTCATTTTAGTCTATGGAACTTCTCGAAGTTGTTTTTACTGTTTTGGTATACTGTCTGTTTACTTGGCAACTAAGCATGCAGTGTGTAATCAGTGGGATTTGAAACTTTAGAAGTACACAGTGGAAGACAGTTTACGCAGTAGTATAAATGGAGAGCATATTTAATTTATTTTATTTTGTTAACTTGAGTAAGTGTACTAGTCAACTGTCCTTCTTTCACGGGTGACCCAGGAGAATTATCTGGTTAAATGAATGCTCAGTCAAATAATAGGCAAATTGAGGCTGAGGAAATCAAACCCTGAACTACAGGAAGCAGATCATTAATGGCTCATATCCTTACTTTCTGCACTAACTGCCAGTTTCAATACCTTTTAGAAGGTTATGCTTCTGCTCATGGTTCAGTCTTTCTGTCCTGTGGTGACTTGCTCTATACTTTGAGAGATTTTTTGGCTTTTCACTGTGGAGAAGCAGTTGTTGAGATTGCGTTGGATGGCAACATACAAGAGTGTCTGGATATTTTTGTCAAAAACTTAATTTGATTTATGATGCTTTGGAGGGAGGTGAAGTAATGATTTGTTTTGCTGTGTGACAGTCAAAATGGTAGAATGGACCGACTTCACAAAACAATGCTAGGGCGTTGCATCAGCAAAGCATTTGCCACTACCAGATCAGGTCAATATTGATTGAGATTTTTACATGAGAGACAGAAAATGTGCAGTGGAAGTTGTAACTAGGCAGAAGATATTGCTTAGGCTGCTAGGGAGTGTTTATCAGACAATAAGACTAGTCAGATCTGACTTGGCGTAGATGTTCTCGGTTTGTTGATGTGATGAGAGGGATTAAAGAGATGAAATTATCATGCCCTACAGTATTCGAAATAATTTGGAATGGAAAGGGAATGGCATTTGATGGTCTTGATGAAACTACCAGTGAGTGTCACAGCTGAATACAAAGAAAATGGAAAATGAAGTGAGAGAGACTGATGGAATGGGAAAACAGACAAGTTGGAGGTTGAACTCAACTGTGAAAAGATAGAAGTTTTTGTAAAAGAAGCACTGATACAGGATGGCCCTGATAGACTAGGGAGTTCAACATGAATTTGTAATGTAAGACAGAGTTTTCCTTTTCTTTTTTGGGCTGTGCAATAAAGAAACTGAATATGGTAGTGCTCTACTCGGATGAATAACTTGATTAAGCTGTGAATTTTACTGAGGGTATACTAAAATCATTTTTATTTCTGTTTATGTGCTTATATGTTTGAATCCTATCCTGATTAAACTATAGTAAAATGTTTCCATTGGAGGAGGTTTAAAAAGTTATGTTTTAACTTTAGTTAAATGGGTGGATAAATGATGTTTTAAATGTTGCTCAAAAAAGTTGTTTGTTTTGAAAATGGATTGTAAAAGTTTTGGAAGCTTAAACTAGCTGCATGCATGACTGTGGCAGAATGTAAGAGCTAACATGTTGGGTTGATGAAAATTATGTAACAGAAGAAGAGACCAGCTGAAAATTATGAATCATTGCAGATGTTTATTTTATGCTTTAGTTACTTTTTATAATCAAGGCATATTTATCACTTGGCAGTTTTTAGCTGTGTACCTTGGGGGTGTGCATGATTTGGGGAAATTTTAAATATTAGACCTGAAAAGATAATTTCAAGAATTAAAAAAAATATATGAATATGAAACAAAACAGTCACTCGTTGTTGTTGTTGTTGTTGTTGTTGTTGTTGTTGTTGTTGTTGGACAGTGAGTTGACTAAGCCATCCATCCACCCACAGCCCCTTTCCCCAATTTTGCACATGGGAGCAGGGTGTCACTTCAGCAGTGGCAATCAATTTGAACCAAGTTTTACACCACTGGGGGGTAGCCCTGGCATGGCTGTTCTTCCATACCGTACACTTGCATGCATACTCACACTTATGGCCAGGTTAGAGTGTCCAATCCACCTACTGCATACATGCCTTTTAGAACATGGAAGGAAACCAAATACCTGAAAGAAACCCAGTCGAACACAGGGGGACATGCAAACTCCGGACAAAAGGCATCCCACCCGAGAATTGAACTAGAGAACCTCTTGCTGTGAGGAGACATCTCTAGCCACTGTGCCATTGACTTGAATTGCTGAAGCCACTGTGATTTAATATGGTTGATGTTCTAGCACTGTAATGACTGGTGAAAATATTTTGCATCAATTAAAATGAAGCTGTGTGTGGACAGTAAGTTTATTATTTGTACAGGGAGTAGACTGACTAGGAAATAAGGTTTATTAAACAGTGGTGGTGCTGCGGTAGCGTTGTCGCTTCACATTAAGACGCTGTCCGGTTCGATTCTTAGCTAGAGCGTCTTCTGCATGGAGACATGTGTGAATGGGCATACCTTCGTTGAAGGCTGTGCGTCAGGGCTGGTAACTCGGCATGTAAAAATCAACTACCAATCATTAGCGGACCGGAATTCCGCTGTGGTGACCCCTAACCGGGAAAAGACGAAAGACACAAACAAATTGAAAGTAGGAGATTCCTGACTCTCTTACAAACAGATTGAATTTAAATGTATCTAATAACTATTGCAGTGTTGCTATATTTTTGCTTTAGATGCAAGGTGATTAAATTCCAGCCTGTGTCCACTTACGTTCAAGGCAAAAAGAGAGAAGGCTGTACAGTGAGACAGTCCACTAAATCTGGGGCTTTAGCCAGAGCTATTCAGCTGGGGAGCTGAAAAGAACTCAAGGGAGCCCATTTTGAATGGCTGAAGTAGTATCTGAGAATGGAAGAGGTTCCCACTGACTGCTAATTGTTTAGAAAAACAATATAATTTGCATTTGGGTTAACTGCTGAGTTTGAGCTATTAGAAATCCGGTTACTCGAAGAGAAGACCTGGATTTTGGTTGAAGAATATTGGGAGTAAGAGAAATTTAGATTAGTGAATCTTTGTAGGCTGAGATTTGGGACTCATTGCTACCAAATGGAAAGGTAAAGTAAAACATTTTTAAGTACGAGATTTGCATTGCATAAAAAAGAAGGCTGATTATGTTCTGCAGAAAGCTCACTTATTTTCAGTAAAGATGCCTTTCAGAACTCTTAGTTTGTTTGTAGAATATATTTAATGCACTTGGAATACTACTGAAGAGGAGCTTAAGTTTTGTTTTCTTGACAAATATTGCATAATTTAATAGAATATGGTTTTACAATCAGAATTAAGAAATGGTTACAAAATGCATATGGCCGTGTATATTTAAAATCGGTGGTGAAAGGTCATATAGGTAGGATGCTGCAGTTCATAAAAACGACAGATTGGGTTTTCCTCTAACTTTTTTTGTTATGTTGACAATGCTGTATTAAGAAGTAATACTTAAAGTGAAGTAACTTTGGTGTGTGCAAGTAGTTAAAATGCCTTTAGAAGATAATTGATTTGTCTAAAAAGAATTGTGGTTTGAATGAAGGATGTTGTGGTGTGTAGCAGATATACCTTTGTAATTTTTCTGAGTGGAATTTGTGGCAAATGAAGTAAGACATAGTGTGGAAACTGTTTAAAATGGAAAAATCATTTGTGACAACAATATGTGTATTTTAAGTGTACACATGCAGGAGTGATCTGTTGTATTTGAGTATAATGAGCAAAGTTTGCATGCCCACAGATGAGTTGGAGACAAAGTTATATGTCTGTATCCGTAGTTTGGGGAAATGGATTAAACTTTTTTTTTTTTTTTTTTTTTTATGGAGGAACACACAAATGCAAAATGGAGTTCTACAGGTAATGCAAACCGTCTTATTTGGTTTTATTTTTCATTATACATTTGTACAATAAATATTGAATGAAAAAGCCAAGAGTAAGACTGGGCAACTTGTGTTAAGAAATAGTTTTGAAGGCATTCATCAAAATTACAAAAAAGGAAGGGCAAAGAATTTGGAGAATTGACAAAGAACAAATATCTTAATAAGATGTCTTCAGATCCAGCTCTGGAGCTGTTGCACATCAACAAGTGAACATTGCAGCACAGAACCTGCCGGAGGGACCGATATGTGTCTCAAAGGATCCCCATGCTATAGAATAAGCTTCCCAGTTATATGAAGCAGAGTTAATCACTGGCCCTGTTCAAAAGAAACTTTGATCATTGGCTGGGAAAAAGCAAATTAACTATGGCCTGCCCCCCCCCCCCCCATGTCTGTTATGGACAGAGGTTGACAGGAAGTAAACTAATCCCATCTAACATGCGCCCTCCCACACACAGTCATAACCCTTAGCTTCATCCTTAATAACATACCTCACCATACAGATTTCCAAGGAACTTTGGGACAAAACTGGGTAGGGTTGCATGGCTAGGCTTCTAAAGACCCTGGTGGCTGTTAGTCTAGTTATGAACCTATATTAAAAAGTTGCACAGTAGAGAGTTATGTAAAGAACCTAAAGCTAAGAATGTATGCTATTTGAAAATACCTCTGTTGAACTAGAATGGGAAGGATTATTCTGATATTTCAGAGGCAACTGGAAAACCATACGTTTTTCCTTTTGAAGACTGTTAATCAGATATTTGAAGGAGCAAGTATTTATTTTTATTTTACATTTGTTTACCGGGAAGGTCGGACTGGACAGAGCTGTCCGTTTTCAGCGGAGGCCCGGGGAGAAAAGCTCCAAAACAACTGCTAACATAAGATATTTATACATTCAGCTATAAAAATATAGCAGACAATAACATATGATTACATAAGATATGTACATAAGCATAGTGGTTTACAACTACTATAAATATGTATGTATGTACTATAATATATATAACATGATACATATAATATATAAAATGTATATATAATATAGTGTGTGTGTATGTATGTGTGTGTGTGTGTGTGTATATATATATATATATATATATATATATATATATATATGCATATATATATAATGTGTGTGTGTGTATATATATATATATATATATATATATATATATATATATATATATATATATGTATATGTATGTATGTATGTATGTATATATATATATATATATATATATATATATATATATATATATATAAAATATATGTAATTATATAATATAATCACAGCCCTTAAGGCAAAATAACATACCTAACACACTAGTAATAGGTGACTCTATAGTCAGGCACACTGACATCCCACTCACTAGGCTGGACAAGCAGAAGGTTACTGTTGGCTGCCTGTCGGAGCCAGAATCCACCACATAACACAAACATTTGGGTCACTCCAGAACAAGTACAAATATGACTCTGTCATTGTTCATGTTGGTGTGAATGACCTGAGACGTACCTCCCTGGACTACATGAAAAGAGACATGGAAGAGCTCTCTAATCATGCAGCCCAGGCTGTTATGACCGTGACTAGTATCCTGCCCTCACCAAGAATTATACCCCAGTATGAAGAAAAAATTATCAATTTCAACAATTGGCTAAGCTTCTGATGTCATTCAAAGGGGATCCAGTGTCTGTCAGCCTGGGACGACATGCTGAACAAGCTGAGTCGCTTCGCAAGAGACTGCTTGCACCTGTCACCCCTAGGCTTTCAAATACTGGCCAAGGCTCATGCTGCCCCCATAGTGCCTTTTTTAGCCAAGGCTCAAAAGTCAAACCCACCTCCGTAAACAGCACAATTAACAAAAAACTGAGGGTTATGTTACTCCACGCCAGGCGTTTAATCTCAAAATGCACACGTTCGAAGCATTCCACAGTATGGAGAACATTGACATCTGTGCAGTAACTGAAACCTGGTTCAAGGCTCCAGAGAGCACACCAGCACTACCGGGCTACAACTCATACCACATGTTTCGGCCACAGAACATGGACCGAAACACAAAAGGAGGGGGTGTATCGTGGCACAGCATGATACCTCTGAGATAATCCATGTGCAACTAACATCGGGCAAATCTGCAGTGCAAATTGTGGCCTGCTACAGATCGCCCTCTATGACCCAGGACCACCACTCCACCTTTCTGGAGACACTGGAAAACATGAAGGTTTTACCGAACACCCTGATATTCGTGAATTTTAATTACTCTACCATTCACTGGGAAAACTACTAGAGTACAATTCCCAGGTCCAGCGCTTCCTGGAATTCATCAATTCAAGTGCCCTGGATCAGCTGGTAAACTCCCCCTACCAGAGGTGAAAACATATTGGACCTGGTCATCACCAACATGGGCGACAGGTGTTCCACACTGGAGGTCAACCCGTCACTAGTTAGGTCAGACCATAAACTAATCACTCTGGATGTCCACACCCCACCACCACCCCCAACTAAGGAAACCACAGTAAAAAACTTTTCTAAAGCAAACTTCGCCTTACTTAAGACAGAGGTGATAGGTTTCACAGCTCCCACGCTAAAGGATAACACTGCCCAAGATGCAGAAACCTTTACAAATGCACTCTATGAGCACCTACAAGGATGCATGGATTGTGCCATCCCTAGCAAAACCAAGACTCACTCCGCTAAGAGAAGGAAACCAGTTTGGTGGATCCCTGCAATAAGCAGGCTATACAATAGAAGGAGGAAACTAGTTCAGAAAAAAAGCAAATCCCAAGAAGGAAAGACATCCCTCATCAGTATCCGTAAAAAACTAAGGTCCCTCATGAAACATCCAAGGCTAACTTCTAAATAAAAATAGCCAAGGATTCAAAAGATAACCACAAAGCCTTCTTTAGCTATGTTAAGAATCTAAGTGGCAACTCGCAGATATGCACTGAACTAGTGGAAAATAGCACAAAATATACGGAACCTACTGATATTGTCAACATCCTGGCAGATAGATTCAGTGCAAACGTCACCCCCCTCTCGCCTCCAAAAGGGCCCACAACAATTCCGGAAAAGTGTAGTGTCCCAAAAATCACAGACACACAGGTGAAAACAGCCCTTTCAAAAGCCAAAAACACAGCGTCAATGGGACCAGATGGTGTCCAAGGCTGCGTCTTGCACAAACTGCAGAACGAACTAACCCCCCACCTAAACACGCTGTTCAACTTCAGCCTCTCCGCAGGCTACATGCCCATAGAATGGTGCACAGCAACGGTTATTCCTCACCACAAAGGAGGGGCCACAACTAACCCTGGTAACTATCGCCCTGTAAGCCTGACTAGCCTGATCTGCAAGGCTATGGAGCGCATCATCATGAAACTCCTTAACAAAGACATTGGGAACCTCCAAACACTTGACCTGACCCAGTTCGGCTTTAAGGGCAGATCATGCCTACTAAACCTGGTTGATTTCTTCGAGACAGCCACCAAGGCCATAGACAAGAGAAAGGTGGTTCACACAGCTTACCTTGACCTCGCCAAGGCTTTCAACACCATTCCCCACTCTGGTATTACAGAAAAACTCACCAGCCTGAACATAAACCCCTACGTCACGAGATGGGTTGCCAACTGGCTTACAGACAGAACTCACACGGTAAGAATAGCAGGCTCTAGGTCCAACTCTAAACCAGTCACAAGTTGTGTCCCGCAAGGCTCAGACCTGGGAACCCTACTGTTCGGCATATACTTCTCAGAAGTACAGGCAAACACAGGAGGACTATGGCTATCCAAGTTTGCCGATGACTGCAAACTGGGAGCCATAACTGACTCTCCAGCTGACATGGACATCCTCCAAAAGGGTTTTACTGAGACTGACACCTGATGTCAAAGTCATAGTCTTAAGCTAAATGCAAAAAAATGCATAGTTATCCCATTTGGGAAAAACAAAACACCCACGAATTACCACATAGGTGGCAGCCACCTTAATACAGAAGAGGTAATAAGAGATCTGGGGACCCTGACAATCATATTGCCAAAGTAGTTAAGAAATCCTTCTGTGTGGCCCATCTAATTACTAAAGGGTTCGCATCTAGAAATAAAGAGGTTATAGTTCCCCTCTACTTGTCACTCATTAGACCCATCATAGAGTACAGTGCCCCATTTGGGATGTACCTCACAAGACACTTCCAACAGCTGGAAAGACCACAAAAGTACCTCACCAAGAGGATTACTGGCCTCAAACATATGTCCTATGCAGCCCGACTGAAAAAACTCTGGTTGTACTCAGTGGCATATTGCTTACTCAGAGGTGATCTCTGCCTGATTTACAAAGCCATGTCCAACTCAGAATTGATGGACATGCTTCACCTAAAGAAATCCAAGTCACTGCGAGCCACGCGCTTTAGTGAGCTAAACCTCGCCACAACAATAAGTAGAACATGCTGGAGGGATAGATTCCGGTCACAGAGACTCCCCATGCTTTGGAACAAAATTCCAAATTAAATCAGGCAGAGCCCCTCACTAACACTCAAGAGAAACCTTGACGAGTGGATGGGTAACAGAAAATACACCCCTGGGCTCACTTAATTGGCTCTGCTTGACAGAGTATCAGTTAATTAACCAATGGGGCGGCAAAAGCCAACACACTCTGGCTAGGCTTATAAATGCCCTCGGGCATTGAACCTGTAATACATATAATATACGTATAAATACTATACAAGGTAAAAGTTAAGGACTGTGGGATGTATAAGGTTGTTTTTTAATTCAAAAGATTAACTAGTTTAGGGTGACCTTTCAAACTGAATAGAAAAGGTGGTTAGGAAATATAATTTCAGGTGTTGAATGATACTGTTTATCAGATGTATGAAGATAATATGCTGAGTGAAGTACATCAAACTTGATATGGCAAATAAGACTCCCTACAATAAAATCATACTTGCTACTGTACTATTATTATTGTTATCAGGAAGTAATGTAATGATTGTGGGTACTTAATTGAGAATTGTTCAGTAGATACATAAGACAGTTCTCCGATAATTTTTTTACACTTGGGCTTGATCCTGTCTTAAAAAATGTCTGAAAGTCATCAGCATTTTAAATGAGAAGATGGCCTCACCATTTGAGAAAGTGTTCTAAAAGATTATAATTTACACATTTTCCTCTTATAAGCTGACATTTCTAGCCCTGCTTAGTGTTTTCTATATTAGCCAAATATTTATTTAATTTGGTACATTTATCACTTTATTTTCAAGTGCATCTCAGGCTTCTTGTGAATTGCAATATTTGTGTGTACTTTCCCTTCCGAAATTCAGTTTCTCTTTGCTGACTATGAACTTCATATTGTAGTAACTCTCGACACTGATAATTTTTAACTCTAAAAATACCCAACCTCCTTGTATAAGCTTATTCCTTTTTGTCAGTCTCAGATTACCTTTCTCTTATAACTACAACATTGCCAGCTCTGTGATGCTTTGCAAATTTGTATTTATTTATTGCTTTGAGTGTTTGCAATCCTTTCCATTTAAATTTACAGTGAGAGTAGTTGCAAAACTTCGGTAAACCCCCCCCCCCCCCCACCCAAAGTCCATTGTGTGGCCAATTGTGTCATTGCAGTTCCTCGTATTTATAAATAATCTGATGTTCCAAATGCAGGAACAATTATGGTTGTGCATTACTTTACGTGCTGCACCAGTGTGCATTGAGTCATTGTCTGTTCTCAAGACTGCATCCTCCTCCTTCTTTATTTTTCTTTTTTTTTTTTAAATGCACATTTTGCTTCAGCTGCTTATTTTTTACCCACAGTTTATTTTCAGCACTACTTTACCTTGTTTCTTTTAGGATCACTGCTGTTTGTGGTGCTAAATTATGTCATCGGTAACTTCATTAGTCTCATAACTGCCACTGCATTGCATATTCTTTCTGCAGCGAAGCCTTTAGAATTTTCTCAGCATTCAAGATGAAACACAGTTGTTCTGCTACATGTCTTGCTGATTTTTCTCAAGTTCCTGTTGTCACTATTTTAAGGTAAGTACCCCCACGGTTTTTGTTCTCCCAGGTTTTCTTCCAATTTAGTTCAATTAGCCTTGCTTTGCTGCTGTTAAGTTGGAGAAATGTTAGTCTGTGCTTTCCTTTCAAGCCATGTGCAGATCGGAAACTTTTCCACAGTATGTTATTGATTTATTATGCCTTTCTTTTTTGCATTATGTGCCCTCTTCTCTCAAACTTGTACTGTATGTAGTAAAACTTTTTTTATAATGGGAATATGCATCCGTGGGTACTGAACTTAACTGCTGTATTGTGATACCATTCTTAATTGTAAGAGTCCAGCCTAAGAAACAAAATAATTTTTTTTTATCTGTCTCTGGGATTTCCAGATTGTTGTGGTGAATGTATGCACCAATAAGGTGTTTTTAATGTGTAGTCTTAAATGTTTTTTAGTAGCAATACAAGCTTTTTTCCCTGAAATGTATTGCAGTAAATCACAAGCAAGCATTAGATGCAAGAGTAGTTTTAATGCATGTGAAAGTTTAACACCAAGTAGTTCTTTAATGTTTGGCACCGCTTCCATTTGGCTTTCCCTAAAGTACCGTAAGCAATTTATCAATAATTCACAACTGTTGGTGGTTAATGCTGTGTTTGCCCATGGTTGACATGATTTGATTGCAAGGGTGACACCTGACTGATCAAACTATGCCAGCACTGGGTAAATCTATCATTATCCACAACTAGGTGTGGATTATTGCAGTTATACAGATAAATTATTTAGAAAAAAATCATACCTTTTCTAAATGCCATTCTTTAAATGACTTTAGTGTTGTTCCACCAGTTTTTCTGTATGGGGATGTTGAGGCTAAATACTGCTAATATGCTAAGCATTTATATTCCAGCATCTGCAGCATGCCCAACACTTGAACGTTCCATTCCAAAAGGTTGAATTGTCTGTGTGCTTCCTTCATGACTCAGTGACATGGGTAGAATCTCTCCCAGCAGGCTTTGTTTCTCAGGAGATTTGGAAAGAAAAAAAAATGCATAAGCATTAGATGGTGCAGTTCATTTCTACAGTCAAGGAACTGTGTTGCAATACCAACAGAACCTACCTTTTAGAAACACTTAAACACAGTTAATTGTGTAAGTGAACTGTACCATCTAATACTGGTGTCTCTCTCTTATTTTTTTATTTATTTATTTTTTAACTTGAGTAAAGATGGTGACTGATAGAAATCTTCCTTCTTCCACAATAGAACATGAAGCACTGCAGTCTGCAAACATAGAAACTGATATTCAGTGTTCATGCTGAAGCAAAAAAAAAAAAGTCTGCGATATTTACGGCTCTTGATTCTTGAATGAATTGGGCATGACCTCTTGTTTTTGTTTGTTTGTTTATTTTATATTTGTTTACTGTTGTCAGATTGAAAGAAACAACTAGATAAGAAAGAAATGTGGAGTATATGAAATCTAAATGTTTATTGAAGGTTGCTGATGTGTTAGCAGTAGTATACAGAAAAACGTAATGTTAGTGTATTACAATTGATTGCTCACTAGATAATTAAGATGGTCATAAAATTTGAAAAAAAAAAAAAGTAAAAGCCAGATTTAGCTAAAGGAATGCAGTGTATCAAAGATATGAGTGGTGGAATGATAAACAAAGGAAGGTATAAAAAAAAAATTGAGTAGCCAAATGTTGTCTTTCATCTTTTCCCGGTTAAGGGTCGCCACAGCGGAACTCCGGTCCGCTAATGATTGGCAGTAAATTTTTACGAATGCCAAGGTGCCAGCTCGACGTTCAACCTTCAACAAAGGCACGCCCATTTACGCATGTCTTTCGAACGCCCACCCAACCGCGGGGAGGGCATGCAGACTCCACACAGAAGGCACTCCCCGTACTCCAGCCGAGAATCGAACGGGAGAACCTCTTGCTGTGAGGCAACAACGCTACTGCTGCACCACCGCGGAAGTCAGCCAAGTGTCCTAATAACATGTATAAAGGAACTGAGTGACCAAGTGTAGTGATACGTTAAAGTGGGTGATTGTTGGAGGGTCAAGTCATTTGACCCTTTGGATGAAATGTGGAGACGTGGAAAGAGATAGTTGATGGGTAACCCTTTTGCAAGGGATGGAAAACATATGGTGAAATTTTAACTGGGCTTGTGCTTCATGGAGTGGGACTGATAAGCCTATTTATGGAAAGTGCAAATAAAAGCTATGGAGTCTTCACTCCTGTTGAGATAATAACGAAAGATGAGAGATGATGTTAGCTGAGCAGGGGAGCATTATAGGCTGGAATATGAGAGGTTATTTACGCAAGGGTTGATGAACAATGGAGTGGGTATGAGTGTCTAACTAAACTGATATGCAAATTCTCAAAGACCAATTGACTAATAAGGATGTCTGTAGGAGTGGAGGTGAAATTGTTTTTTCTTAATGGTGGAAACTGTAAAAACACCATTAAGTGCTTAATTGGATGAAGACTATAAGTGCATTGGTGACAAGGAAGAGTGTTAAAATAAAGGATCATTCTTGTAGATAATGAGAACTGTACAGCAGATATTGGTATTTCTGCCTGTTCCGCAGGTATTCTGGGAGGTAGGAATGCATTGTAAAATAATTGATAGTAGGGTTATGATAGCAAACCTTTTTTGAGGTGTTTAATTAAAAGAAGAAATTTAAAGGGTGCACATGTAAGGGGGAATTAGACTGTGATTGGTAATATAAGTATTAACAAAGACATCAATAAGGAGGTTTTTCCCCGAGGGATATAAAATTGCTGTCTTTTAAATTATGGTTAATAGTATGGTGTTTTATGTCTGAAAACCAGCTGTAATATTTTTGCAGAGATAATGTGCTTTGGAAGCAGTACTGCACCACTAAAAACAAAAGAAAGCTGTTTACTAAAAATGTTAAAATTTCAGATGTGCTGGAGAGAAACCATTGTATACGATTCTAGGTTTGAATTTTTTTTTTGCTCCTTTCTGTGACAACAGTAAAACATTTTGTTATTAAACACAGACTTGCACTGATGTCATAACATCTTGCAACATTACTTCACATACTCAAGTACCTCTTTAATATTGTTACTTATCAACCAGTAAACTCTCATAGTTCACATTTATTTTATTCTGTTTCTACTTTCCTTTAACAACAACAACAAAAAAAAACGATACTGATGTGTTAATTTTTCCTAGTGCCATTACACATTCTACCTGCATCATATTTAATTACTGTAGTAATACACTTCAGTTTTGTGGTGCATAGTGAAATAACTGAGGCTAATGCTTTGTTTTTGAAGAATGTTAGTAAGAAGATTACTTGGATCCTCAACTTACAAAAACCTAGTTGCAATAAATACAAATAAAGAAGGGTTGCTGAAAATAAGTGAAAACATGGTGCGGCGCTGCCTAAAACAAAAAAAAAAAAACGAGTTTCACTTAAGGAATGGGCTACAGTGAAACACACTGACTGTGTAAATGAGTGTCCCTTTATTAATCTTAACATTTGTCAGTTCTGTGAAAAATAATAACCTCTTCAGCTCCTGCTGAATGGAAAATTGCCTAGATTTGCCTACCCTGTAATGATAAAGTTTCTAAACAGAGTAGTTTAAACTGTAGGCCTGTTAGTTTGTTACATACTATGGCTGTATATTTAAAAAAACAAAACTGAATGAGGCAGCCGAACATGACATTAAGAAACCGACCGTTTATTCAGAGTAATAAAAACAAGCAAATGAGAAAATCCAGTAAGCACTTTCACATTCGAATAGAATGCTTCTTCAGACTGTTAACAGTTGAAATCATTAATTCTCTTTAAATACAATGACAATTCATTGGCAGACCAATCATGTTTCAGGTCTCATAAATATTAAATAAAAGAAGCCATATTAAAACTAGTTACTTTGGTTTGTCATACATTCTTGATTTGTAAAACTTTTCCATTATATAAAAAAGTATGTAATATATAGTAAATATCAATATCTAAATATAAAATATATGTATAAAAGTCTATATGAAACATACAACAATATCTATAAGAAATGTCTATATAAATAAGTGAAACTTCCTAAATGACTCCTATTAAAAAAAATATATTTCTATTTCAAAACATGCATAAAAAACATAGATTTCCTATGAATGCTTGAAATTACATTTCTTAAATAAATAATTTCAGGAAAAAACATCTATTTACATTTTGTATCATAATTAATTAAAAATATGCATGTATATATATAGAAATATAAACAAATATGAAGGTAAGAACATTTATCTAAGGAATAATATAGAGTGGCACGTATAAATTGCACATAACATTTATATATTTTTGGGTGGAAAAATATATGTCTGAAAAATGTGTATTTACTTAGTGTTTAAGATCTCTAGCTGCTAGAAAGGGTCTCGTAGACACCCTGTCATTGAGTCCCGAGCCTCTATCTGCCTGTAGTCTTAATATTCATCTCATTTCTCTTTGTTTGGTGTAATTCTTGTAGTTACCTAACCTAGCATTTCTATGTATCAGTTCTAATACCATACATTTAAAGCCATGTGTGGTACCCTTGTTTATAATATGTTTTGCTAGTGCATTGTTGTCATCCTCTTTATTAATTGCATATATGTGTTCCTTCACTCGTTCCCTTAAGGTTCTATTAGTCATACCTACATAAAACGAATTACATTTGCTGCAGGTGGCAAGCTATATCAGATCACGTGTTTTGCAATTGGCATAAATGCTGAATTCATATTGTTTTCCAGTATCTGGATGTATAAATTTGTAACCATTCAACATAAAGGAACATTGATTGCAACTCATGCAAGCAAAAGTTCCTTTTCTAATGGAACTAGTTGTTTTGTTTTCATTATTTTCATAGCATAACATGCGTTTCAAAGATTTTATATTTCTATAAGTGAATCTGGGATGGTCACCTACAATACCACTCAATTTCTCATCTACAGTCAGTATGTTCCAATTATTAATAAAAATTTCCTTAATCTTATTATTATTATTATTTGTAAATGAAATTGCTGCTTTGTTCATAACTATTGTTTTTTCTCAATTCCTTAGTGTATTGGCCTCTTGATGTTTAGGATGTATGTATGGTTTACCTTTGGAAGTTCTTAACAGTATCATCATGGAACAAATGTTTTATTTCTTCTCCTCTATAGCCCCTTTCTTTGAATTTTCCATGCATAATCTCAACCATTTCATGAAATCTAGATTCTTTACTAGTGAGTCTAGATGCTCTTATGGCTTGTCCCTTGACTATATTGGTGTAAATGTGAGGGGGATGCATGCTTGTACGATGTAATATATAATTTTTTCTGCATTCTTTCCTAAATAGCTGCGTCTGTATGGTGTCATCTTCCTTGATGATGGAAACATCTAAAAACTCTATATTTGATGATGACCATTTTCCTGTCAAGGATAAAAAAATTTGTAGTCCCATTTATATACTCAATGAATGTACAAAGTCTAGTTTCATCTCCTTTCCACAACAAAAAACATCGTCCACAAATTGTTTGTATAACAAAATATGTCCTTCATATTCACTTCTTATGTATGTGTGTTCCCAGTATGTCATTACAATATTAGCATACGAGTTTGCACATGGGGTGCCCGTGGCTACTCCCTTTTTTTTGTAAAAAATATCTATCATCATAGACAAAAACATTGTTATTGAGGACAATATCCATTAACATAGCACATTTGATTATTTGATCTCTTGGTATATTATGTTCTATTAGAAATAATCTCATATACTCAACCCCTGTATCATTGGGAATCGAAGTAAAGAGAGAACTTGCATCTAGAGTTACCATACAACAAATTTCTCTATTTTTCTCAGATGTGGTATATTTCGAGAGGCTCCTAATGAATTGTTCAGTATCTTTAACTATGGTTGTTGTCTTTTCCACTACCTTCTTGAGTTGTTTTTCTAAATATATAGATATGGCTTCAGTAAGCCATCCCTTGCTGGACACTATAGGCCTAAGGGGTGGATTTATGATATCTTTATGAACTTTGGGTAGGCCTCTGAAGGTGGGTACTAACTGTTGTTCAACCAAAAAATATTTGTATAAATCAAAATCAATCACATTACACAGAAACATATCATATAATTCATCTTGTACATTGTTGACTATTTTGTTTAATTTTTTTAGGTCTATTTCACAATATGCTTCTTTGTCTGCTAATATATCTAACATCTTTTCCTTATACATGGATGTATCTAAAATGACTATAGCCCCACCTTTATCTGCTCTCCAATGTCTATGAGACCCTTTCTAGCAGCTAGAGATCTTAAACACTAAGTAAATACACATTTTTCAAACATATATAAATTTTTTCACCCAAAAATTTATAAATGTGCAATTTATACATGCCACTCTATATTATCCCTTAGATAAATATTCATACACATTTCTCAAACATACATATATTTTTTCACCCAAATAAATAAATGTTATTTGCAATTTATACGTGCCACTCTATATTATCCCTTAGATAAATATTCATACCTTCATATTTGTTTATGGGGATATAGTCATTTTGTTGGGGGGAAAACTGGCACTCCATGCACGACACTGGCAACTTATTACCCAGAACAAATGGGTTTTAAATATAGTATAGTATCCTAGGGATACGAATTTCATTTCCACACTTTGCCAATCCCAAACGGATGGCCAGATCTGCACCCAAATCAGTGGGCAGAGGCCCAGAAACAAGTTCTGTCCCTCATGAATATGGGGGCTATTCAACCAGTACCAAAAGAGGAAAAGGGACAAGGTTTCTATTCAAGACGTTTCCTGGTACCCAGAAAAGAAAAGTCATGGCATCCAATTCTGGACGTATCCACTCTAAACGCATTTCTGGACATTCCAAAATTCTAGATGCTGACTCTTCAACAGTTACTACCTATGCTAGGCAAAGATGCATGGTTGGTAACTCTAGACTTAAAAGAGGCTTACCTGCATATCCCAATCAGGGAATCTTGCAGAAGATACCTCCGCTTCAAAGCAGGCTACTTGCATTACCAGTTTTCTGCACTGCCCTTTGGTTTATCTACTGCGCCCAGGGTCTTCACAAAGTGCTTGGCTCCAGTAATTGCATTTTGCAGGCAAAGAAATATTCAAATATATCCATACCTGGACGATTGTTTAATTCAGGCAGAAAATAAGGACATTCTTCTAAAGCATCTGACGTTTGTAAAAAGGGTTCTAACTTGTCTAGGGTATACCATAAACGAAAAGAAATCACAACTGGTACCCTCTCAAAAAATTACATTCCTGGGTGCAAGCTTGAATACAACTGCGCAGATGACTTGCCTTACGTTAGAAAAGCAAATTCATTTGGTGACTTACTTTAAACAGGTGGCCACAAAAACCCTGCTATCTGCAAGACAAATTCTGCAAGCCTTGGGGTTCATGGCCTCCTGCATTCTTCTAATTCCATATGCAAGACTGTATATGAGGAAACTTCAGTGGTACTTAAAAAGTTTATGGTGTCAACATTGTCACAGCCTGGAAACAATGATTCCTCTCATTCCTTGCCTGCAACTAGAGTTCCTATGGTGGGCAGAGGCCTGCCACCAAAACAAGGGACTGCCATTCACTCCACCCCCTGCCGTCCAAACCCTAACTACAGACGCATCAGACTATGCTTGGGGGGGTTCATCTGGTAGGAAAGTGCATTCAGGACAAATGGAACCCAAATCAAATGCACCTACATGTCAATCTGAAAGAGATGCTAGCTGTACAGAATGCACTGACAGCCTTCAAGGACTACCTTCATCCAGGACAACTAATGATAAAGACAGACAACACCACAGTTATGTGGTACATAAACAAGCAGGGGAGTATACATTCCTACCCCCTTTGCAGACTAGCCATGGCGTTGTGGAACACGGGCTTGACCTACCAAATACAACTACAAGCTCAATTCCTGCCAGGAAAGCTAAATATTCTGGCAGACGAACTAAACAGAAATCTTATGGACCCACACGAATGGAAACTGGAACCGCAAGTTTTCAGCATGTTGACACGCAAAAGAGGGAGTCCAGACATAGATCTTTTTGCCTCACCCCAAAACTATCATTTGGACAAATTCTGCACAAGAATTCATCACAAAAAAGCTTGGAAAGTGAATGCTCTATCATTCAGCTGGAAAAACCTATCGGTCTATGCTTTTCCACCTCTGCCTCTGCTCTCCAAAGTTCTATTAAAAGTCAGACAGGACAAAACAAAAATGATTCTGATTGCTCCAGACTGGCCTCACCAACACTGGTACCCACTCCTGCGCAATGTGTCACACCTTCCTCCGTGGCACCTGCCTCAGACATCTTACCTACAGTCTCAGCAGAACTACCAAATTCTGCACACTCTGCTCCCAACTTTGAATCTTGCAGCGTGGCTAATCAACTAATTTCATCCTTGGCATCCCTCAGCAAACCTGTGATGGATGTCATTTTTGAGGCTAGAAGGCCTAGTACTAGAAAATCTTATGCTGACAAATGGAAACGTTTCCGTGCCTGGAACCAATCACAAGGAATAAGCACAGCAATGCCCAATATTCCTCAGATTCTGCAATATTTAACTGAGATGCTTCACAAGGGCCTATCTTTTTCTTCCATAAAAATCCATGCCTCAGCCATTTCAGCTCATTACAACACAGAACCTCCCCTCTTCTCTCATCCTCTGCTAAAGCAGTATTTCAGAGGGGCCAGAAATTTAAGACCTCCCAGGAGAGTGCCAACTCCTGCATGGGACCTCAATTTTGTTTTGGCAAAACTCATTCTCCCTCCTTTTGAGCCAACTGCTACTGTGGACCTAAAATTTCTCTCCTGGAAAACAGCTTTCCTGTTAGCAGTCACTTCAGCTAGAAGGATTTCAGAATTACAGGCTCTTATGGCAGTGGAGCCTTTCATTATTTTTCATCCGGACAAGGTGGCTCTCAAGACCAACCCATCTTTCATGCCTAAGGTGGTATCCATTGTGGCTCTTAATCAGACCATTCATCTTCCAACTTTTTTTCCCAATCCACAGAACAAGGGTGAGCAGATTCTGCATTCATTGGATGTACACAGACAACTTAGATTCTACTTAAACAGGACAAAATCTCTAAGAAAAACCTGAACAACTATTGGTGGCATTTGCTGCAGGGCAGAGGGAAAGGCTATTTCAAAGCAGACCATTTCCAAATGGATATGCCATTGTATTCGTTTCTGCTATATGCACCATGGTAAACCTATCCCCAAGGGGATCAGATCTCATTCCATCAGGGCTATATCTACTTCTGCAGCCTTTCTCGGAGGGGTTCCTACCAGAGATATTCTAGAAACTGCTACCTGGAGCTCAGTTCATACGTTCACCAAACATTACCATTTGCCTCTCTTCTCTAAATCCAGAGCAGGCTTTGCCAGTGCTGTCCTGCAGGGCCTTATAGCTGCTCCTAATGCTGTATAAATCCATCCTCCCAACCATAGCTTTGGGTTCTACCCAAATGTAATGACTGCAACAGTGAAACACAAAGAACGTAGTACAGTTGTGTACACATACCATAAATGTAGATGTTCGAGTGTATTCACTGTTGCAGTCCTGGTTACCCACCCTCCAGCCAACTGTTTTTCTCTTGCTATACCTCTCCTTTCTTTTACTAAGCTTAAAAGCCTTTTTGGAGTATTTGATTTTGTTTGGAGGTATATTTTTTGTGTTTTAAATTATATATACATACACACACACACATTTTATATATATATATATATATATATATATATATATATATTTATATTGTTTGTGTCTTGTGTCTTTCGGCTTTTCCCGGTTAGGGGTCATATATATATATATATATATATATATATATATATATATGTTGCTCCCCATTTGGGGGGCACCTGATATCTGGGGCAAGAAAAACTGATGTAATGGCGTTGGCTGCATGTTTTATACCCCTGACGACCTGACGTCATGAAAGAAGGGACAGCAACCTACACAGGACCCAAGACTTTGTTAATCAGGCCGATTGAGGGCAACCTGCCAGCAGATTACCCAAATGTAATGACTACAACAGTGAATACACTCGAACATCTACATTTATGGTAAGTGTACACAACTGTACTTTTTGACTGTATGTCTTTTATCAATGAGCCAGTCAGCGACCCATCTAATGATACAAGGGTTGATACCTAGCTGGGTGAGTTTGTCAATGATGCCTGAGTGGGGATAGTGTCAGAAGCCTTTGTTAATTCTAGGTAGGCTGTATGCACAGATTTTCCCCTTGTCCGGGGCCTTGGTGACTGTCTCAAAGAAGTCCACCAGGTTTAACAGGCATGATCTCCCTTTGACAAATCCAGACCGAGGTGGGTCAAGTGTTTGGAGATTACCTATATCTTTGTTGATAAGGTCCATGATGATTTGCTCCATGGCCTTGCAGATTAGGCTAGTCAGGCTAATAGGTCTGTAGTTCTCGGGGTCAGTGTAAGCACCACCTTTGTGCAAGGGAATATAATGGTTGCTGTTTTACCTTCAGTTGGGCCGAAATTGGTGCTTCGACTGTGATTGAAAAGAGTAGCTAATGGTGTTGCTAACTGTTGTTGGAGCCCATGTAGGATGCAGCATGGGATGTTATTAGGTCCCATACATGCTGTGTTTTTGGCCTTTAAAGAGGGTGTTTACGACCTCTTCATTAGAGATGCAAGGTAGGGGACAGGTGGTAGGGATTTTGTGGGGTACATATGGCAGGGACAGGGGAATGAAGTTTTCATAGCTAACCTGTTGACTGACAGGCTCAGTATGTGTGTTATCATTAACTGCCAGCTCAGCACAAATTTGGGCCTTATTTCTTCAACTTCAAGCAAAAGTCTCAGACATTGAGAATGCTGTTTCGGACATTGATACTAGACTTAAAGAAAATGAACCTCAAATGTCATCTCAGAAAAATCAACATTGTTTGTTAATAGAGAAACTAGATGACTTGGAGAACAGAGAGAGAAGAAATAACATAAGAATCTTTAGTCTGCCAGAGAGAACAGAGATTGATAACATGGTCTCCTTCCTATCAGCATGGATACCTAAAGTACCTATCTTACAGGAAAGTTTTTCCTTTGGAATAGAAAGAGCTCACAGAGGATTCGGAAACCTGATAATATTAATGCAACATCTAAACCAAGATCTATTTTAGTCAAATTTCTGTCCTATCTAGACAAAGAACTGGTATCAAAAACTGTTTGGTCAAAAGCTCTGATTTAAAATGTGATCATTCAAACATCAGATTTGATAATGACTATTCATCTAAAACTGTAAAACTTAGGAAGAAAACATGGCCATTAGTAAAACACCTTAAACAGAACATCAAACACATCTCATCTTCCCTGAAAAAAGTAAGACTTCAGCTATTTTCTTGCATTAGGATTTTTTTCTACTATGGAAGAAGCTCTCTCTCTCTCGTCAAAAGTAATTATATTATTTCCTTTTCAGATGATATGGATTGGTTACCTACCACGTCTAAAAGGTCACCAGAAAAAGACACTTGGTCAGATGCGAAGAAAAAGAAAAAAATGGAGGTTCTCCAAACCACATCTTCTAAAAAATGTTACTTTCATCATTTGCCTTGCAACATCTTTTAACAGTAAAAAATGTTTTTCTCTTTGTGTACTTTTTGTTACATCACCATCACATCAGGTAAATTGTTACTATTTTGATCTCCTAGCAAGCTCTTACAGAGCACAAGTAGTCATTGCATATAGAGCTGTTTGCTTTCTTTACCTTTTTTTTAATAGTGTATTAAGATAAAGGAATTATATTAATACTTGGATTCTTCTTACTTCCTTGATGGGCTTGTTTGCGGATGGGAGGAAAAAGAAAAGTGACAAAGTGTGATTATAGATTAATGTAATATAGTCAAACAGGTGGTGTTTTTCTCTTCGGATGTGTAAATGTGCCATTTATGAGAAATCTATGACATGGATTTAATGTATATTGCATATTTAGATCACATCCCTGCATATTTAGAATATATCGCGGTCATGAAAAAGTTGCAGACTGCTGGGGAAAGGTGCTGAACTGAAGAAATTATTTAGATGCTAATAAGCTTTTTTTTCTCTGTTTCCTCCTTTCTTTCTTTTCTCTCTTTTGGCCTTTACTTTTTGTTTCTAGATGTTTCGAGATCCTCTGTGCAGATATTTTGATGCACATGCGTGATAGGGCTATGGACAGTTTGTACAGAAACGTATTGCTTTTGTTCTGTGTGGTTTTTGTTTGGATTCTCAGAGATGGTGCTCTTTTCTCTGTCTGCGATTTGTGCTAGCTTTCTGAGACAATTGCTGGTTACGAGCTTCTGTTTGTCTCTTGAGGGATTCTTCCTCTTTGGGCACAGAGGTTGTTGCCACGGATCTCTGCAAGTTGATTAGGGTATGGTGGCAAATTTTGGTCATGCACCGCTCTATAATTGATTTGTTTTCTGGGTATAGCTAGTGTCATTTTTACTGTTCTATTGTGAAAGTTCCCTGGCTGTTTAAACTCCTGCGTTTACTTTCGTTTAACTATAGTGGAAGTCTTAGCTCTACCTTGTGACTTCCTGGAACATTCAAAAGAGCAATAGCTAAATTGGGGTAGTCTGAACAGCTTATGAATGGAGTAACCTGGGAATTGTGGAACCTTTTATTTTCCTTCTTCCTTTTTCTAATATTTATGGGCTAAGCAAAACAACAGTACCTGAATGGGGTTGTCAGTGCAGCAACTGAATCGCAGTATTTAGACATTTTGGCTAGCTATGTATTTAGACATTTTGGCTAGCTATGTACATCTTATCTATGCCTACTGTTTACCATATGGGTACCCTGTTTTCTGTTATCTAAATGACAGCATTTCAGGCTAATCTGGGTGCTTTATTGAAACGCACAATACCATGGAAATGTAAGAAACACTGAGGTAATACGGTTGGAGGGGTTAACAGCAAAAGGAAGGAGGAGGGAGGAGAGGGTGAAGAGAGAAGAAGAAAGAAAAAAGAAAACTCCACTGTTAATCATCGAATGACGAACCACTTTGTGATGAATTTTGAATGATCAGGTGTAATAAATAATAAAATATAATAAATGCCTAAGAATATTAAAGCAAAAAGATAAGGATATCCCAGAATGTACAGTGATGTTTGAAACATGAAAGCATGCCTCTCGACTATCTGGATTTTCGCAGGGTGCCCAGATTTTTGACTAGTGTTTCTGCTCTTTTCCTCATGGGGTTTGTAGTTTATTGAGAAATCACTGAGATGATCTGAGGAGTGAAATCACCGGGTGATAGAATACATCTGAGTTTCAGCTTTCATATTCTTCAGAAAATGTATGTTGACACTGTCCTTGTTGCTCTGGCAACTTTTTAAGTTTGTAGGAACAGTTTTTAAATTTGAGCCTTTGTCCCCCATTTTGTTAGGCTTTCTCTAGATGTCTTGCACTGAGAGTTTGAGAGGTATGCATGACAGACCTTTAAATTTATTTCATTTACTGAGCAGATTCACTGTTATATAGTATTGATGCAACTGCTTATGTTTTATATAGGTTGCTGCTAATGAACTGGAGTTTTCCTTGTGACACTGTGATTTTAACCATTGCCTGGATGCCACTAGCTCATACCTATTCTTGTATTAATTTTTAAAGGAGTCATTGTTTCATTTCTTGGTAGTAGCATTATTTATTAATCAATTATATTACTGTTTTAACTCTTGACACTAGATGGCAGCAGATACCAAGTTATGTTTTCTTTCTTTAAAAAGCCTTGCTGGCAGAATTCTCACACATTAAAACTTAATGATTTAATATCACGTTGACTAAACAGACATTCATTTTATACAATATTCTGTATTTTCATTATGTTTCAAGAAGTCACTTAAACATATTTATATATTAACATTGCATTTCTTATGATCTTGAAGTCTTCATTTACATTTTACTTATTAGTTATAAAGGTTTTCACTTCAATTCTTTCAGAGGAACCGTATGGGCAGATACACTTTTTTATAAAACAGTGTGAAATGGGTTTATATTGTATATGTCAAAAGACCTGCTGTGTTTTGTTTTGTTTTTTTTCGTTCCTTTGATATGCTTCTCAACTCCAGCTGAAACATTTGCCTTTTCACTTCAGTTGAATTATTAATTGCATAGCTGCACCACTATGTGTAAGTCTTTTTATGGTTCTGCTTTCAGGGCTGAAATCACACCAGTGAAATACTGGGTACTGAAATAGAGCAGTCTGTAGTACAACATATTTGACATTGTATGTCAACCTAAGGTTTACTATGTGGAGCTGGTAGCTTCGCATATTTTACCACAAGTAAGGTCAATCTGTTCTGTCCCTCGTTAGATATTCTAAGTTCTACTGGTGATTTGTCCCAATAATTGTGGCACATCCCCCTCATCAGGGTTCATCCACTGGAGGTAACGCCCTCCTCATGGAGTGAGCCAGCTGATCATACCTTTCTTTCTCACTACTCCTACTTTGTCTCCTTCAATATTCAAATAGCTAGTTGTTCAGGTTGTAAGTGGGATATATCCTCCTATACCACAAAGATTGAACAGCACACTAGCCTTTGATGTTTGGAAGATTAGGAGGTGGATTTTAGTATATCTATACCTGGTGTTTGTTTTACTGATAGGTATAGAATCTTCATGACTGTAATATAGTACTATGAGGTGCCGAATTTTTTTAATTCCGAGATGTTAGCAAACTGATATGATTGAAGCTCATAGATTCATAGCTATATGCTAGCCTAGCATCCATCAGGGCTTGTGTAAGCCTAACACCCATAAAGTAGTCTTATTTGAATATTTTTACATATGTGACAGGTGCTGGAAAAAAATTCTCTCTGTGATTGAGATCTGTAACTTTTTTAGATGTTGAGAAACACTGAGAGGCACAGTTGACTAGATGAGTTTTCTTAAAATTATACTGGGTGGCTTTGATACAAGGGAGGCTATTGAAGTCGAAATGAGTACCCTTCCAAGAAATTTTACAAAATGGTGTCATAAAAATGAGATTTTGTGACTCTGTTAGTTACTCAAGTAGGCACATTTGTTTTTTATCTATGGAAAATGTATGATGCCTTAATGCTCTTTATTAATGTCAAGAAAATATAGATGTAAATAGGCTAGTTGTTATACGTAAATATCTTAAGTATACACTGTATTATTTTCTTGGAATATTGAATAATTATATTCGTTCCACTTGTAAAATGTTAGTGTCTTTTTGAAAACTTGCATATCGTCTCAGTTTATATGTAACTTTTTAAGCTTATGTTTTGTTTTATATAAAAATATAAGAGCAGCTTAATAATCATATAATTTAAATCAGTCCTTACAACTGTATGTAAATGTTGTATTGATTCATTCTTCTAGAATATTTATTAGATTGATGTGCTATTCAAAAATCTGTAGTGATATCTGTACGTCATGTTCAGTAAAATCTTCTTTTCAGTATGTAGAATGTGAGCTGTTTCACTCAATTAATGAGACCTTGCAACTAGGTAGAAACAATAATTTGAACCCCTTAACAAAAAGGTGAAACCCGACTACTGACTTGACTCATGAATTTTATTTATAGCCCAGTGAAACTAGATCATCACTTTTTCTAGCTCTAGATCTGTTATATTTATAAAGCACAATGAGTTCTGACAACTGTTTAGTGCACATACTTATTCTGAGCCACACATGTGATGTATTATGTGTTAAATATGTTTAACATCGACAGTGTACAGATGCATTTGTATAAAGGAATATATATTGACATCTCTTAGTTTGTGTCACCTATATATTCAATGATGGATTCATTAGAATTTTTTTTTACAGGAAGCAGAAAAAATGAATATCGATTACTTGTCTTGTGAAATATTGCATTCAGGGTCGGACTATCTGTTCTTTCAAAGTTTTTACTGCACTGGATATATGATAATGAGACAAGTCCATATGAAAGACTTTCAAAGGAGGAAGGGGAGGAGAGAGAAGGAGGGAAGGGAGAACAGAAAAATTAATTCCAATCAAGTTGAAAATTTTGCAGTACAAACTTCTTGCTCATTTTGTTAGACATCTGCTTTGATACCCTTTTCTGCTGTAACAGGCAACTTCAATATAAAAGTTATTATCACTTTTGAATACAAGGTCCATGTTCACTATTAAAGTAACAAGTCCAAAAAGATAAAATCTGGTGATATTTGTCTCAATTGAAGGCTTAAAATCTAGTGATATTTGTCTCAATTGAAGGCTTTGCAGATGACTACTATTCCCTTTATTTCATATATAACATTTTATGAAATGATTTGATACCTTTATTTTGTATTTCTAATGCATTTAGTTAGTAAGCAGTTAGATAAAATAAGCATGTTGTTGAGATTTAAATAAACTACAAGATTATAAGAGAAGAAAAGAATATTAATTCAGAAAATGTACATAAAATTATTGTCATTGCTATATATTTTTTCTCCAGAGTTAGTTATACATGCAAATGAAATTTTTACTGAAATTCCCATAATACTTATTACTGCAGAACTCTCCACTGTGTGATTTTGAATACTTTTCCTTACTGGTTTATGTGCTGGGAGAGAGTTAGTCTTGAGTTTTCTCAGAAAAGGGCTAGGAATAATAATTCCATGGATAGGATTTCATGGAAAAGAATGTTGATGATTTTACGTTTTCTTTTCCCTGAGACTTATAATTAATATATTTTTGTAAATTAAAGATTACACCTTTAATAAATTATTTTTTTTTCTAGAGTATGGAAATAAACTTATTATCATTAAATGTTAATGGCCTAAACAATCCTAAACAGATGGCAAATTTACAAAAATACTTAGAACTTAAAACCACATGTTTTAATTTCTTCAGGAAATTAATTTTTCACAAGAAATGGACATTCAGTTTTGGAAATTTAACAAGTATATAACTTTGTCTTATTCTTCCTTTAAATCCAAAAAAGGGGAGTAGCAATTTTGTGGAAAAAGACTTAAATGCCTCAAATTCTATTTACATATGAAGTTAAACAGGGTTTATTTGTTTATTACTATAAAATATACTGACACAGGATTTGGACTTTGGTAAATTTATATAGGTTTCCTGGAGTAGGAGTTAAAATAGCAAAAAAAAAGAGTTTTTAATAAGTAACTGCAAAGGTAATTTAATCCTAGGCAATGATTTTAATTGTATACTAAACCCAACTCAAGTAGAAAATTCAAATTTCCCCCTATAGCAAAATCTCTCAGAAAATGGAAATATACTTTCAATATAAAAGATGCCTTTAACTTCAAAAATAAACTTTTTTTTAAAATTTCACCCATTACTCTTTTAACTATGGTGTGTAAGTGGTGGTGCTGCGGTAGCGCTGTTGCCTCACAGTAAGACTTTGTCCCGTTTGATTCTCAGCTAGAGCATCTTCTGTCTGGAGACATGCGTGAATGGGTGTACCTTCGTTGAAGGTTGTGCATCAGGGCTGGCAACTCGGCACGTAAAAATCTACTGCCAATAATTAGCAGACTGGAGTTCTGCTGTGGCGACCCCTAACCGGGAAAAGCCGAAAGACACAACAAATAACTTTAATATAATACCCTGTCCTTTTCAGATCATAATGCTTTAATTTTAAAAATAGAAATGAATTTAAAAAATCTTTTATTAGTATAATTTTGTCATATATCACTAAATGAAAGTATATAAAACATGGTTATTAAAGGAGATGGACTTATTTTTTATTATTCAGTGAAACTTCCAGTTCAAATCAAACAATGATGTGGGATTCATTCAAAGCATATATCTATGGGCAAACAGTTTCCAGGTACAAATATAAAATAAAAGGATAGAATAAAGAATTGCTGTACAATTAAAATTAAAAGAAAATATAAAAAGATGAAGGTAGAGCTGGACAGCCTAAAGAAAAGATAAGAAAGTTAAATAAATATAATGAAATATCTTACAAAACTGAGTTAGCTTTAGAAAAGCTGAAGATAGCATCTTATTCAAGGCCTCCTAGGCACATAAGAAATAAAACCAAAAGAATTAAGTTTCAAACAAGCAATAATAATAAATGATTTAAAAAAAATCCCATTACAAATGAGTTAAACTCAGATATTGGTGATGCATTAAAATTTCAGAATTCACTATTCACTGTTAAACCAGATACAAATAAAGGGAAAAACTTGTTAGATGATAGTTCAGTTTTCATTAAAAATATATCTTCACAAAAAATTATTAAAACCTATCTTTTTACAACAAATTAGTAAAAATATTATTCAGTCTAATAAATCTCTTGTAAATGATGGAATAATACATGAAGTATATAAATTATTTCCCCAAAAGATTAAAGTCATCTTACAAAATGTTTTCTCAAAAGTACAAGATATAGATCAAATCATGCCTCCTTCATGGAAGTACTCATTATTAATTAGTGCAATTTTAAACGAAGGTAAAGACCCATAAGAATGTTCGTATCGCCCTATCTCTACTTAATGTAGATTATAAATTATGTTTATCTTAGCTGATAGAATTAAATACATTTTACCAGCAATAATTGGTTTAGATCATTTGGGATATATTTGCAAAAAAGTCAAGTCAAAGTAAACTTTATTGTCGATCAGATATACACAGCAGTGAAAGCTGAATGAACTTATGTTGCTTTGGTCCAAGTGCAAGACAATGAACACATAGTTTGAGTGACAGTAAGACTAATGTACATACAGTAATATTTAAAATATTAACACAAATTGCCACAATTGGACAGGAATACATTATATAGTATTATACTAGTAGTTATTGCAAAGACTATGACTTCACATTTTGATTAGATATTGCACTTCAGCTGTAATATGATATATCCTGATGTTCATATTGTACATGTGTGGAGTGGTGAAAACAACTTCTGGTAATATTAAAAGATTGATTATACTGATGTGATGAATAATAGGGAAGTTGAATCTTTATTATCAGTCTAGATATCGAAAAAACATTTGATTCTCTACATTGGGATTACTGACTTATTTAAAGTATTACAGTTTGATTTTCCTCCTAATTGTATTAAGTTGCTAAAGATTATTTGTAAAAATAAGGCATATGTAAAATTAAGTTCATATACTTCTGATTTTATCAATTTAACCAAAGGAACTGAACAATGTTGTCCCCTCTTCTCCCTTATTTGATGTAACTACTGAAATATTTTGCAGTCCTCATAAATTCAAATCCCAAAATCTTAGGCTTAGAAGTGAACAAAGTCTATTATTCCAAATTGTTTGCTGATGACATTCTTATAACAATTAAAAATACTCCAGAAATGCTAGAAGAAATAAATAAAATAGTTGAGTTTTCAAAAATGTCATATTTATGCTTTAATAGTTCCAAATAGCCACATAAGCCCATTAAATGCAGATATTTTATTTCTAGGTGAAGAATCTAGTAATATACTTGCGTATCCACATTTGTAATACAACAAAATAAACCATAAATTACAACTATGAAAAAATAATTTCTTTAATCTTATTAATTCTTGGAACAAAATGCATTTCATTTGAAGATGGACTACATATTACTAAATTGTTTCTATTTCCAGAACTTTGATATATAACACAATTTTTTTTGTTTTACCACAAAACAACAAACCAAAAACAATAACTAGATATCTTATAAACTTTTTATGGCATCTAAATAGGTCTAGATTGAGTATAAAACATCACTTCAGATCTTGGAAAAATGGAGGTTTGAAATTTTCTAATATAGAAATTTGTACAAAAGTGGCAATTATAAAAGTGATTCTTGATTGGTTAGACATAAATTATATAACTAGCTTGAAAAACATACATTTGCAGTTACTGAATATCATTAAGCTAAAACCTTTACACTCAAATGCTAAATTATATAATCCTTTATTGATTTTTATATGTAAATATATCCTAGTATCTACAAATGGCCCATCTAATTCAATTTACTTTAAATTAAATCTTAAAATCTTTTAAAACTTCCTCTTCATATTTTTAACTCTTGGAATAATAAACATCTTAATGGGTCCCAATGTTTTGTTGGAGTTGCATGTAAATCTACTGTAACTGTTTGCTTAGCATTTAATATAAAGAACAATAAATTAAATTATTTACAACTAATTTTAACATAATTTCAAACTAAGTTTTTTTTTGACTAACCCTGCTTTGGTTGAAATTCCTGAATGGATACTAATACTACTTGGAATTACTTATAAACATTGAGAATTGAATAATTTAATCTCAAATAATATCAAATGTTCACTAAGGATTATTTGGAGTTGATAATAATTTTTTAACTTTTTTTACTAAAGAATATTCTATAGTTTTCACTGATTAAAATAAAAATCATCAACTTTCTCCTGTTAAAAATACATCCTGGACCCTTTATTGGGGTATATTTACTTGGAAATATTTATTTAGATTAGATATTTTATAATTCCTGCGAGACTTGCTAAAATGGCAAAAGAAAACTGTTGGAGATGCAGTGAACAAATCAAAACTAATTGGTCACATATATTTTGTGTTAAACTTGGACTGTAATTGCTGTGGCCAGAAAAACTATTATCAACAGACTAGGAATCTACTTCAGAATCGACATTTGAAGATTTTCTTAATCTTCAAAAGGAAGTTACAGTTAAAGAAATTTAAAGTAAAGAAAAATCCTTAGTTTAAGGTTTTGACACTCATTGAATCGACATCTGCATCTACTTAATTATTTGGGCGTTTTTTAGGATTATCGTGTTTCGTAAACCTTGCTGGTCTCGGGCATATTGTGTATATTGTAACAAAGGCAATGATTCATGTTTCTGCACTGTATTATGTTTTAAAGTTTATCTTGTTTTTATAATACTTTTTCTTTTTCAAAAAAATGTAATAATATTTCAGCAAAAAAAATGGAATTGTATAGTTACAGCTATAACTAAGGAATGATCCTTTTGAGCTAGAAAACATGATCTGAATTGTCTAGACATAGTAAGGGCTTATTAAGTTTAATTCTGTTGGCTGCCAAATAAGCAGTTACAGTTGGTTTAGATTTTGATATTCATTTCTAGTATTTGAGGTTATGAATATTGTAAAAGCGGTAAAAGAACTGAAAGTGGGGAATCTATAGAAAAGGAAGGAGCAAGCAAATTATATAGAAATAAATGGAATTTGCATGAACAATACAAGCAGAATAATCAGGTGGAGGACAAGTAAGGTTTGGGGAAGGCAGGAATTGGGAAATTTGTGTAATGTTGGACTGAACACATATTCTGATTTCTATTTATCTGTCATTATGTGTAATGTATGTAAATGAAAAGTTAATATAGTTTGTTTCCTTTTAATGTATGTGTGCCTGTGTCTTAAATGATAAACTCCTGTGACTGCAGAAGTTTTTTTTAAGATATTGCAGGGACATATAAATTATGCATTTCATTGGTCAGATCGTAGCCACTTTCCCATGTAAAAATCATAGAAATATAGGGCATAAGCAAATATACCACACACAGTGAACACTTGGGCACTGAATACATACAGCCAGCTGAGATTTCACAACTATGTAGCTATGGTATGTAAGAGGACCCAAAGAACATAGTAATAGTTTATGAAGTATGTCACTTACAGACCATTCTGTACTAATTATATTTAAATGTGTGATCAGACTTTTTTAAAACAATTTACAGTTTGAGGTCTGCAGTAAGAATCTAAGATGAAAAGGTATATAAGAGAGTTTTATTTGGAAATCTATTGGAATGTCCTCATTTGGGGCTTTATATGTTAAATTGCCAGAAGCAGGAGATGGAATTTAATATTGTGTTATAAAGCTTTCTCTGATGAGAAACTGCTCAGATGTTTTAGATTTAAAAAAAAAAAAAAAAAAAAGCAAATGAGCATTAACTTACAGGTACATGTCCTAAGGCTACAGCTGACAAAATCTAAAGGCAAAAAGAAAATTGTTTTTCTGGCTCTCATTGTAAGTAAAGTGCATGTGGAATTTATTTCAAGAGCATGTCAGGTGTGTAGAATCTTTTAAAAACATTCTTTTTATTGGCTGTAACATCAAAAGTGACAAAAAATGGAAGTAATTTCATGGTACAGTTCATGCTACTGTTTGCATTTGCTGTATAAGAAGAAACACACATGGAACCAATTTCATGGTACTGTTTGCAGTTCTGTTATATGATTATGATCCAAAGAGTTTTATGTAAACCGTTTTACTAAGTTGAACTACTAAATAACGACTTACAGTGTGTAAATCGGTGTGTAGAATCCTTACAATGCTTTGAAGTATGCCCAAATAATTATTACTATTTTTAATGTATGAGGCTGAGTGGACTGTATATGAAAGGGAAGTGGGGGGGGGGGATACTTTAAAAATTGTTAATTTTATCATACCAGCATTCCTAGTTTACAATTCGGATGTACTCATGAGCAAGACATTGTTTTCCTTATGCATTCTGTGCTTGCAAGTGTAGTGTGATGTGTTAGTGTAATATTTTGCCTCCATGACTTGATAGCAAATGCTATTTGCAAAATGTATTATGTGTTAATGTGCAGAATATATGTAGTGTAATGAAAAAGCATGATGTAATATGTAGCATATTATAGTTTCATAAAATTTTTGGGGATAAAATCAGAAAAGGACATCTCAGTGTTGTGGAACATTTTGAGACCATGTCAGTCTTTGCAGGATATAAAATTACTGAAGATAAAACAAAGGCTATATCTGTAAACTATGTACCCAAATGTGAATTGGTCCAGCAGTACCTGTATGTATAGGGACACAATTAAATGAAATATTTAAGACTATAAATTAAAAAGGTGCAGTTATAGCAGCTGTGGGTGTGTGGGGAGAGACTAAATTAAAGATAATGCAAAACTGTGAAACTGTGGAAGCTGTTGTATATGGAAATGATAGGAAGATACAAGCAATGAAAATGTTTTTAGTTCCTTTAATTTTACATACAGTTCGGGCATATTTTTCTGAACCAGAGGATAATTTGTGGACAACAATTAAAAAGAGTTAAAGGAATTTATCTGGGAGGGGAAGAATGCAAAAGTCAAGTGGGATAAGTTGATCCTTCCAAAAGAACAAGGTGGCTTAAGATTACCTGATTTGAATGGATCCAGGCAGCTTGAAGCTGGAAATAACCCATTAATCCAAGTTATAGTTTAAAAACCTTTTAATGTGAGCACTTTCATTCACATAAATAAAATGAACTTCTTCAGACAATTAAAAGGCATTCAAAATAACATTTAAATACATTTCCTGATTCATGACATCCCAAACCCACCCTAAAAAGTCATATGATCAAACAATTCACAAATCATTCACAAACATATTATTATTCTTATTTGATATAAAAAAGTGTGTGTGTGTGTGTGTGTGTGTGTGTGTGTGTGTGTGTGTGTGTGTGTGTGTGTGTGTGTGTGTATATATATATATATATATATATATATATATATATATATATATATATATATTAATGTGTTAATATATTAACATATAAACAGGAATAAACACCATATATTTTGGAGTTCTTATTCCATATTTATCTTAAAAGTGACTTTAATTTTAAAATACATTTCAAGGAGCAAAAATCATTTAGTCCAGGATAGGAGTGTGCATTGAGCCTTAATTGCCACAAAAGCTCATGCTCCTCTAACCTCAAAGTCCACGCCCCACCCCCATAGTTGGGTACTTCTTGCTCAATTACTAAATATTTAAACTGGTGACTTGGTTCATTCACTATGTGTCTAGCCAAAGCGTTCGTAGTATTCTGTTTATGCTATATTGATGTTTGTAAATTCTTTGTTTAAAACGCTCTGTTTTCCCCACATAGATGCAGACACATGCCTGACACTGTGCAAGGTAGACTACCCCTTTTGTGTTGCAGTCGAATCTCCCCTGCACCTCATATTCACCCAGAACAGTGAATGTTGATGTTAACTGTATAAATTTGCAATTGGGGCATCTACCACATTTCTTCATACTTTTGTTCGGTATATAAGGTTTCACATTCCTTTCCAGGCTAGATTTAATGTTGGGCCCCTTTCTATATGTAACTTTAGGTTTATCCATTAATTTGGTCCTAAGGGTAGCATCTTTCTTTAGAAGGGCCCAGTTTTTAATTAAGATGTTCCTGAGGGCACCTGCATCACTAGAAAAAGTTGTTATAAAACTAACATTAAATTCATTTTCTATCCTAGGATTCATGCCTATTATGGTTCTCACCATCTCCCCATTACATTCTTGCATATTCCTATTCAAAATGGGTTTAAAATGGCCTGTCTTTCTCTTCCTTTTCACTTCAACCATGATGTCATCTAAAAAACTAGTTGGGTAACCTCGCTTAAGGAACATGTTTCTCAAGTTTTGACATTCGTTGTCAAAATCCTGGTTAAGGGAATTCATCCTGGCAGCTCTCACAAGCTGCCCTTTCACCACTGCCCACTTTTGATGTACAAGATGGCTACCGGTGAAGTGAAGAAAATCATTAGAATATGTGGATTTTCTGTGTATGCGGGCTACATATCTATTATTTACATTATCCTGAGAGCTGCCACGATGAATTCCCTTAACCAGGATTTTGACAACGAATGTCAAAACTTGAGAAACATGTTCCTTAAGTGGGGTTACCCACTTAGTTTTTTGGATGACATCATGGTTAAAGTGGAAAGGAAGAGAATGACAGGCCATTTTAAACCCATTTTGAACAGGAATATCCTGGAATGTAATGGGGAGATGGTGAGTACCATAATAGACATGAATGCTAGGATAGAAAATGAATTTAATGTTAGTTTTATAACTTTTTCTAGGGATGCAGGTGCCCTCAGCAACATTTTAATTAAAAAACTGGGCCCTTCTAAATGAAGATGCTGCCCTTAGGACCAAATTAATGGATAAACCTAAAGTTACATATAGAAGGGGGCCTAGCATTAAATATGTCCTGGAAAGGAATGTAAAACCTTATATACCCAACAAAGTTATGAAGAAATGTGGTAGATGCCCCTATTGTAAATAAATAAATTTACGAACATTAATATAGCATAAATAAGCAGAATACTATGAACGCTTTGGCTAGACACAAAATGAATGAACCAGGTCACCAGTTTAAATATTTAGTAATTGAGCAACTAGTACCCAACTATAGGGGGGTCCGTGGACTTTGAGGTTAGAGGAGCATGAGCTTTTGTGACAATTGAGGCTCAATGCACACTCCTATCCTGGACTAAATGATTATTGCTCCTTGAAATGTATTTTAAAATTAAAGTCGCTTTTAAGATAAATATGGAATAAGAACACCAAAATTTATGGTGCTTATTCCTGTTTATATGTTAATATATTAACATATTTACATGTATGAATATATATATATATATATATATATACATACATACATACATTTTTTACATCAAATCATAATAATAATATGCTTGTGAATGAATCGTGAATTTTTTGATCATATGACTTGATAATCACATGACTTTTTGGGATGGGTTTGTGATGTCATGAATCGGGAAATGTATTGAAATGTTCTTTTGAATGCCTTTTATTTGTCTGAAGAAGTTCATTTTATTTATGTGAATGAAAGCGCTCACATTAAAAGGTTTTTAAACTATAACTTGGATTATTGGATTATTTGCAGCTTCGAGGTGCCTGGATTCCTGTTTTAGATTATTTGCTTGTGTTTCTTTCTTCTGAGTCTGTTTTGGTCTGATTTGAATGGATATTTTAGAGCTACACATTTAAGGCTCATATGAAAGGGAGGCTAGAGGAATGGTGAGGTTGCAGGGGGTAGAGTTGGCGAAGGTGGATGAGTTTAAATACTTGGGATCAACAGTTCAGAGTAATGGTGAGTGTGGAAGAGAGGTGAAGAAGGGAGTACAGGCAGGGTGGAGTGGGTGGAGAAGAGTGTCAGGAGTGCTTTGTGACAGACTAGTACCAGTAAGAGTGAAAGGGAAGGTCTACAAAAGGATAGTGAGACCAGCTATGTTATATGGGTTGCAGACAGTGGCATTGACAAAAAGGCACGAGTCAGAGCTGGATGTGGCAGAGTTAAAGATGTTAAAATCTGCACTGGGTGTGACAAGGGTAGACAGGATTAGGAATAAGTATATTCGAGGGTCAGCCCAGGTTGGACAGTTTGGAGACAAAGCCAGAGAGGCGAGATTGCATTGGTTTGGACATGTGCTGAGGAGGGATGCTGGGTATATTGGGGAAAGGATGCTAAGGATGAAGCTGCCAGGTAAGAGGAAAAGAGGAAGGCCTAAGATAAGGTTTATGGATGTTATTAGAGAGGACCTGCAGGTGGTTGGTGTGACAGAGCAAGATGCAGAGGACAGGAAGAAATGGAAACCGGTGATCCACTGTGGTGACCCCTAACCGGGAAAAGTCGAAAGAAGAAGATGTTTCATAACACAAGCAGAAAGCTATAATTCAAAGTGGAATGGAATGATGATGAAACAGGAGGGAAATTTAAGAAATAAGGAGTGAGTGGGATTTTGGATGCAGATCATTAAGGAGAATTACAGCCACACAGAATCTTAATATTCATAAAGTAGCAGAAAATATTCTAAGAACTAAGCCAGCACAAGAATGGAGAAAGATTATGCTGATAGGGATGACTGCAATTAGTGGTACTGAGAATAGGCAAGAGGGGGCTGGAATTTATTGGAGGAAACTGGTAAAGGAACCAAGGTACTGAAAGCATATAACTAGAGAGGGAAAGGTAACAGAATAGGAAGAGGCCAAGAAGACATTTTGGGCTGCAGGTTGGAGACTGCCTTCCTTATCAGGGGTTGATATTGGAGTATAGGCACAGATAAAATTATAGGGGAATCCTAAGTGAAAGACTTTCTCTGGTAGAGTTTTAGTTGAATCTAGAACAGAAGCTGCTATTAAAAAGGGATAATTTGTAGGGCATGTACCATATTGCAAAATAAGTATAGTAATCAATCAGAAGAGGTTAGAAAACATTAGGAAGAGAGACTGAATAAGCAATTCAAAAAGAAACAAGTCTAGAAGGTTCAGGATTTTTACTTGGTCTTTACATAGTTGTTCTTATACCTCAAGCACACTCCAAAGAATATTTCCTCTGTTATATAGCAAATGTTGGAGGTGTGATGGGGAGGAAGTAGGTAACTGAGAGCATATGTTTTGGGAGTGTAATGAGTTGGCAGATTTCAAAAATTCCCTACAAAGTGCTTCATTAGGAGTATTGAGTGAGCAAGTGGTGTAACTAAGGAAACTTTCTTTTTTTTTTTTAATCTGAATTGCCTTGCTATGTTTAATTCTAGTGACTGTCAAAAAGCTAGTATCAGAAAATGGAAATAAAACTCCAAAACAACTGTCTTTTGAATTATTGAATATTGTAAGAGAGAGAAAAGAACTGGAAGCAGGATGTTTAGAAAAGGGTAGGAGCAAATTACGTGGAAAGAAATGGAAACTGTGGAAACAGTACATGCAGAATTTTTGCAGGAGGAGTGAGAGTTAAGGGAAGGCAAGAACTGAGCAATTTGTATAATGTTGGATTGATCATAGTTATACAAAAATAAAATGTGATGTATAATATTTGTAATTAGAAACATGTTTGTATGATTTATTTTATGCAAATGTAGGTTTACCTGTGTCTTAAGTGATAATTCATTGAAGGTGTTAAAAATGTTATTAGGTGAAGTATACAAAATGGTGGTTAATCAACATGAAATGAACATTTTAATGGAACAGCTCTATATCTTGAGGCATGAAGTGGAGAGCATTTATTCTGAGACAAATTTCTTTGCTGACCTCCGTATACTGATGACTGCAATTCTTCATATATTTGATAATAATGAGAAATTATTAAAGTTTCATTGGCTCCATTGAGTTATTTGTTAACTGAATAATGCCTATGTGATAGACACAATGGTGACTGACAGGTTAGTGTAATTTTTAAGAATGTTTTTTACTGCTGTGAGTACGCACAGTTTGTGTTAGATTCTGCATTCTTTAATCTTATTGGTAGGCACTTTTTCTAGTTTCTGCAACCTCAAGGACAACAATTTCAGAGTTACAGGCTTTAATGCGCAAGCCACCTTACATTACTTTTCCTCAGGAAACATTAACTGTTCAAAGTATCACTTTTATTAAAATAAATAAGATAGTTCATGACCAGGTTGAGGATGGATGGATGAAATACAAGCTTTCATGTAGAAATTACGCTTCATCAAAGTATTTAAAAGCTCCACCACACATTCCTTAAATAAATAAATTGCATGATCAGTGATGTAAACTTCTCGATTTCAAATTTGGTTTTAAAAGGCAGTAGTCATTTATACCAGACAGATTCAATGCATTTAGCCTGCTAATCCACTCATATTCACAAACTTTAGTTTTATTCAGAATATCACCCTGTCAAACCCCACAAACATTTAATTTACTTATTTATTTAAGGAATGTGTGGTGGAGTTTTTAAGTACTTGATAAAGCACAATTTGTATGTGAAAGCTTGTATTTTTATCATTATTTATATGGTTGTCAACTATCTGGTTTAATTCATAAAGAAAAGATGCAACTGAGATCTAACTCTTCATGACCAGTCCCATTCAATCTATTCAGTTCCCAATTTTCTGTCCTATCTATCAAAATGAAGGTGAGCATCTGCAAGTGCTGGATGCATTTAGGGAATTAAGATAATGTACCAGTAAAACCGTTGCTTTGAGAAAATGACTAGTCCAGTGTTTTGCCTTTTGCCACAACAACTAAAAGAAACTCTTTGATGTATTTATTATTTAAAAAAAGAAAAACTTTTGATGTGTTTTGTTTCAGCACTCCCCCTTGGACAGCAGCAACTTCAGCACCTTAATTAAGAAATGTTTCTGCACGATATAAGAAGCTGACCATAATTTCACCAAACATTAACTGGGAGCACTCTCCAGAGGCAGAAAAAGTGTTGACAGCTTCATAAGGTATTTACCATCATGATAGATCTTTGAGGAGAGGCACAGTACATTAAAGCTACCCTCTGTCCTCCCCATCTTGTTGCAAATTTTCTTATGGTAGTTCTTTTGATCTTATAGTTTTGCAAGTGTTTTTCAATTTAATTTGATTTTTGTACCACTAACATTAGTCTTAGAATTGATGTCTGTTGTTATCACTCTTACAGTATTCCCTTTGGAAGAGATATCCTAGAGAGGATAGCCATACATCCAGCCAGCATCCCAAAGCCTTAGGCCCTTCCAGGCACAGTATGTAAGACATGCAGGTACATAAATGATGTCTGGGTGCCTAATCCTCACAACTTCTTTGCTGCCAGCTTTAATGCTACTTTTTGAATTCGGTCTATCAAGTCATTAACTGTGTTGGTCCAGTACCAAGTCTCCAGCATTTAAGTACTGCAGTGGGACTTTTCCTAATTTCTTTTTGTTTGCTTACAATCTCTTCCTAATAATATAAACCCTGCACTGCTATATTCCCCATCGGACTCCCAGAATCTGCTTGGGTCTGCAACTGCAGAGCTTTTTAAAACCTTAAAAGATAGAGAAGGTTATGCAAGACCTCAAACAAATTTGTCTTTCCCCTATCCTTAGGTTTAAAAGGAATTATTCTTCCAAGTATTTCCTTGTGCATAGACAACAGAAGCCTCTCTTCAGGGGTAAAAAAATCTTCCAAAAGGATGTTTTCAGACAAACCTGCTCTGGATTCTAGCGGTCAAAAGCCCTCATTTCCTGGCAAATCTGCTTCTGTTTGTGTATATTTCCCTACCCCTCTGCCATATTTTGCTTTCTCTCTGGTTAACTCTTCCCTTCCCCAATTGGCAGCAGATCATTACAGATTCATGGGTTGTTTCTATAATGCAAAAAAGTTACTTCATTGGTTGGAAATCCCTTTCACCTTTCTCTGAGATTCCTCAACTTCCTCTTTGCCAGCTTCCTCATTTTCCTCCAATTCTTTAGGACCTTTTGGCTCGGGACTATTTTGGATGGTGTAGTGGTGCAGCAGTTGCATTGTCACCTCACAGCAGGAGGTTTTCCGGTTTGATTCTCTGCTGGGGTGCCTTCTGTGTTGAGTCTACATGTCCTCCCTGCATTCGTGTGGGTTTCCTCCAGGTACTCCGGTTTCTTCCCACAAAAGAAAGACATGCATCTAGAGCATTTCTCCCAGGGCCTCTGCTGAAAATTGGCATTGTTCCAAGTCGGACTTTCCCAGTAAACAAATGTAAAATAAATAAAATAAATTGTGCCTCTCTGGGAAGGAGGAACAGGCTGTCACCCCCCCCCCCCCGATGTTTCTGGTTCTCAGAAAGAAAGGCTATTGGAGGCCCATTCTGGATCTCTCCTTTCTCATCACTTTTCTGAGGGTTTCCTCTTTCAAAATGTTCTCTCTAAACTACTTCATCAGGCCTGTCTGGTCTCGCTAGACCTGAAAGATGCTTATCACATTCCTATTCACCCTCTCTTCAGGTAATTTTTACTGTTCTTTGTTTGTTCTTTGCATTATCAGTGCTATGCTTTGCCTTTTGGTATTTCTGCATCTCCAAGAGTCTTTACCAAATGTTTGTTTCCAGCCACAACATACTGCAGACTGTATGGTATCCAAATTATTCCCTGTATGGATGATCTTCTCATTCAAGTTGTTGACTTTACCATACTTCTGCAGCTAAGTGTGAGGTTCACCCACAGTCACAAAAAAAATGTTCTGACTCCTTCATAGGATCAAGTTTTTCTGGGATGTACAATTTAAACCTTTCCCATGATGGCTTTTCTTCCCAATGCCACTTTCATGATGGCTTTCTTCCAGTCTTTACTTCTTTACAAGTGGTATCCACAAGACAGTTTCTGGGGGCTTTGGGGTACATTGCTTCTACCATTCTTATGATTCATTTTGCGAGACTCTACATGAGGAAGTTTCAGTGGTGTCTAAACACTCCCTGGTTCAACTTTGTCATCCTCTGGAATTTCCCATTCCTGTCTTGCTTTGTCTCAAACAGGAATTTCTGTGGTAGATTCATCTGACATCTCTGAATTCAGGCCTACCTTTTCAAGCTCTTTTCTCCACTCAGGAGCTATATAGAGCTGCTTTACATCTGTAGTTGGGTTTTTTCCAATGATACCAGAATGTTTGGTGTCCCCAACAGCTGGAGGACCACATCATCATTAAAGAAATGAGGGATCTGTGTTTGTCTTTTCAATCCTTGCATTCCCTTTGGATTTCAAGTCATCTGAAGGATTACACGGACGGCACCACTGTCATGTAGTACATAAACATGGAGGCACAAAGTCATGCCTTCTTTGCAGACTAGCTAGCTCTTGTTGTTTGGAAATTTGCTATCTGTCATTATCTGATCCTTGAGGCAGTTTACATTCCCTTAGAGTACAGTCTTGTGGCAGACTGCCTGAACAGGTCCAGGGCAGATCCTCAGAAGTGGATGCTTCACAGAGAGGTCTTCCCGGACATTATCCATCAGTGGGGTACTCTTCGGGCAGATTT
>NC_056748.1:307497293-307567293 GCF_019279795.1 Protopterus annectens
TACATTGTCCACTGGATTGCAAATTGGCTTTCCAAACAGATAAAAAGTTCTGAAAGTTTACGTTAACCTGTCTGAACATTAAATTGTAACTAGTGGGGGTAAGATGAAGATCAGTGCTGGACCATCTCCTGCTTTGCATGCATTTTGTATACATCCAAGGCAGTATACCAGAAACTATCAATTGAATACAGTGGCCCTTTGGTATGTACAAATCCAAGGATATTGCTCATCTGGAAAGGCCCCAGAGATTACTGATCAAGAAAGTTAAAGGCTTTAAATTCTTCATCTCTCACAACAAATTAGTATGACTCTCTTTATAGTTGGTATCCTGCCAGCTGCTTTAAGGTAGCCTGTGCTTTGCTTTTTGAATTGTGAAAGACCTAATAGTTGCGACCTCCTATTTTACCACAAAATCAGTGGTACACTCACTTGGGATCCAAGTCTACACCAACAAGTAAACAGTACTCACTGGAGGGATAGGTTCCTAATTCAGTTTTCTCAGCTTGTGGAACAGATTACCTCTACCTCTACCGGCCGAAGTACTACTTCAGCTACCTTTAAAGATAGTCTCGATTTGGATAGACACAAATTGACACCAGGGATATCATGTATGACTTTTATGGATTTGGAAGGTAAGCACTTTTAAGTGCTTGAGAAAAGATGGCAAGAACTTTGACTTGTGGCTGCTTAAAGGTGTATGTGACTAGGCATGTTACGAGTCCCCAAGATCTCTTGCCTGGTATTGTTTTTATGTTCCTGTGAGACAAATTCAGTGTAATACAAAACTAAAAAAGGGTTGAATAATAGTCTTAAGTACTTTTTTGTCTGCATCACCTGCTGTTCCTGCTTAAAAATTTCAAAATGAAATCTCAAAAGGGGCTGAAATATATGGCCACCATATCCATTGGTTCATATGCCTTAATTGGCACAATATGGTAGTTTCATTACTGCCTTTCAGTTGCGGGTGTTGTACTGAACTCCTTCTTAGTATGCATGTACAGAGATGGCCTAAGATGCTTCTCCACTGAGTTGTTACTGCATCAGGAGTAGAGGTAATATTCATCCCTCCTGAAAGGGTAGCCCCCCCACACAAATACACGTTTTAGACTTACATGCAGTAAAGTACATTTCTTTAATCTAAAGCTGTACATGCCTCTTTATACCTGCAGTCTCCAGCTAAATGCATTCTGCGGCTGTGTCAAAACATATTCTGAGAAATTTGGTGTAATACTTCAGGTTCAGAGGTAGGATCACGTTTTGGTATATAATCTTCTTATAATTTGGGGATTTTGTTTTATCTATTCCATTCTAAGTAAGTGTCTGCAGTTTGCTTTTCTCTGTTGTACTAATGATGCGAGTCAGATAGTTATAAGTTTATTCTTATGCAATGGAAAGGGTGATTTATGTTACTGCAAAACATACAGATATTAGTTATTTGACAGATAAGCACATATTTCAGATTATCTGCATTCCCCAAATGCTATTAGGCAGTGCAGAATGTAGCAGAATGAGCGCTACTTAGAGGCCTTTTCCTGAAATTTTATAAGAATATCTCGTAGCAAGTAGTGGTGTTATCGATGTTGGGATGACGTTTAGTTCAGAAAGGTCTTTACATTTACAGAATGCCAGATCGGCAAAATGGACTGTTGAAAAGAAAAATGTAACTGTCTGTTATCATCACAGTGAGATAAAAACATACAAAACATAAATGTAGATTAAAGTTGTTTTTCTTCCATTTAAAATTTAAGATGTAGCTGCTCATTTGCCTATGAGGGTAGAGGAGACCTTTCAGTGCCAGTTTTATAGAGAATTGTTCCAGGAACATTGCCTGCAAACTTGAACTGTTTTGGGAATACAGGCTTTCCTATACCAACAACAAAGTGGGTGGAACCAGTAGGGGAAAAAAAAGGAAAATAAGTAATAAAGAGGTTATTCGAATATTACTAGAACTGGAAGAAATAAATACCAGTAGATGAAAGAAATTTGTCTTGATTTTATTGTGAACTAAATATCCATGTAGTTTTTAATTTTATTCATGGATTTTCATACAGATACATTTGAGGCCAATTGGCAACACAGACTGCATTAATTGTATCAGGTATAGTTCATCACCACCTCCCCTCTTTCCCTATTTTCTACATGGGGTTTGGGTGTCATATTAAGTGTTGCCATCTCTCATGATTCTGCCCAACACTCTTGCCCTCTTCAACACTCATGCCCGACTGTCGCAGATCTTCTGCCACACAATCCATCACCTCTTTGCTAGACACCCTCATTTCCTCTTCCCTTCTTCCTGTCTGTTCCAAATGTTCTTCACCAGACTGACTTCCTTCCAGAAAATGTGCCCGAACCACCATAGTCTGTTCTCTTTGATCTTTTCTGCAATTGTAGCTAATTTGACTTCTGGTCTTGCGTCCTCATTTCTTCATCTGTCCCACAGTGTGCAGCCTACCAGCCATCTCAGGCACTTCATTTCCATCACCACTAGCTTTCTCATCTGCTCTGCCTTTACTGCCCAGGTTTCTATACCATACAGTAGTACTGGTTGCACCACCATTTTGTATCCCTTACTTTTCAGTTTCTTTGGCATTCTTATGTCATGGACTACACCTGACACTCTGTCAGTTGGATGCAGCTGCTCTGATTTCAGATACTTGAAGCTGTTAACCTGTTCCACTATCTTCCCTTTTATCTCATTTCTCATCTTCTGATTTCCACATTTTGGTGCCATTACCACCGTATTATCTGTACTTAGTTTCTTCCCCTGTGCCTTCAGTTTTGCATTCCATTTTCCTATCCTTTGCTGAAGTTCTTGCTCAGAGTCTAACTGTAATGCCTCATCGCTTGCATAAAATAACTTTGTTGATCTATCCCCTCTGACCTTGCTAATGTAGTCTATCACCAGTATGAGCTTCAGTGGGCTCAGGGTTGAATTCTGATGCACATCCACTCCCAATCACAAGTCATTGCTTCCTGACAGGATAAGATAATTTGGCCTGTTAGGGCTGCTTCTCCCTAAATTTAACAAGAGCAGTTTAAGTAATCCAAGGAACACTGGCTATCACCTAAGGTAAGAGGCAAATCAGCATTGGCAGAATGCTTCAGTTTTTAGAACCTAGATCTCTACCAAAGCTATTTCCCAGTGGAAAAGTGCAGCTCTTGTATACCTTGAACATTGCTATAGGAAAATGTCTAAAGAGCAACTGCCAAAAGAAATCGTATTCATTTTATTTGTGTAATAAAAATTGTTAATAAGCTGAAGGCATTCCATTCTTATATACTTTTTGGTATCGACTGTGGTAATTGGACTTTCCTTCTTCTGGATGCTAGCATGGTGAATTCACTAGACATCATTCCAGGGAATCTTACTTTGTGGTGATGTAACAGTCAAGACTGTGTACACTGGCCAGCATAATCCACTAGTTATATACCAGGCTTCTTATTGTAAAAGTATTAGGCTGTTAACTAACACCCTTCACCTTGCGTCACTACACAGACAAAATAAAAATAAATAAATAAATAAAACAGGATGAAGAGAGGAGGAGAGAGGGTGCCTAGCAGATTTTTGTGCAGAAACAGCTGCACAAAATCTTCTGCCACAATAGGATAGCTCCAGGAGTGAACTCTGATTTGACACTCTAAAGGCTTGCTAGAAGAAGCATCACAATAAAAGAATACAAACATTTGCTAGCCATTTAGCAACAGTTTGTTTTATTCACACCCTTGTCCTGCTTACTTGGGTCAAAGAAGCATAGAGAGAGTCCTTCTTTCTGGTACCTTTTGGCTTACAGCAGATGTCTGTGGGGATTCAGTTAATTTTGAAGTTGCTCAATGGTGTTTTATGGATGATGAGTAAAATAAGGAGACAACTCTAGCACAGTAGTAGTGTTGGTGCCCCACAGTGCTCGATTCTCCAGTTCAGTTTACAACTGTTCTTCATTCTGTGAGATGTCTGCACATACCGATGAAATCCCGTGTAGACACAGGTTGGATCTTTGGATGTTCTTTGTGTTTCACTGTTGCAGTCATTACATTTGGGTAATCTGCTGGCAGGTTGCCCTCAGTCGGCCTGAATAACAAATGTCTTGGGTCCTGCGTCAGTTGCTGTCTCCTCTTCCATGACATCAGGTCGTCAGGGGTATAAAACATGCAGTCGACGCCATTTTATTCAGTCTTTTTTCCCGCGCGGTGCCCGAAGCAGAAGCAGTTCGCAAGTGCTGGTTGGCTCAGAACCGAAGTCTTCAAACTAAAAGCTAAGTACCCCGTTGGGGAAACTTTTTCTTGCTCCTTACCAATGTCAGTAAAAGTTAATAATTGCATTACTTGTGGGAAGCAAATACCTCATAAGGATTTTCATTTGTACTGTATTCCTTGCCTAGGCCCAGATCACAATGTGCCTTACTGTCGGTTTTGTGCTAGTTTTAACCAACGCACTATTAAGTGTCAGTATATTTTTGCTTCTAAATATTTTCTATCAAGATTTAATTATCCTGAAATGTCATCGATTAGACTACTGGAGTTCACAAAAAACGCAAAGAAAAAGACAGAGACAGACCATCGAGGTCCTAAACCGATGACGAAGCTTCTCCTAAGCCAGTCACCGGTACTCAGTGAGGTGCTTTCGCAGCCCCTGATACCCACTAATTTTGAGTTGCAGGCCTCTACCGAGACCCATTCTGAGTCCGATATGCCGCGAGATTCTCAGAGTATCGAACCCGCGGATGTCTCTCCCTTGGATGGGTCCGGAGCCGCTGAGCAGGCACCGGCTTCTGAGGGTGTTTTCAGGCCTCAACATTTTTATATTAAACGGATGCCAGCCTCAAAAACAAGATCAAAAACATCTTCTATGTCTAAAAAAACAATGCATGAGCCACGTGCTCAGGCCCCTATGCCTAAAAAACAGATGATCAAACTGGCTGAGGACTTAATTAACTTGATCAATGATTCCCAACTCCCCCCTGCTAAGAGGCCTAGGCAAGGCACTGATTATGAATCTTCAGATTAGGTTTGCATTTCTTCTGATCCCTCTTCTGATCAGGAATTTTCTATTCCACCCTATGAGGATTCTAATGCAGAGGAATCCATCCCATCTGCATCTCCTCCTAAGGATTACTCTTTTGGAGAGACTTTGCATACTTTAAGGAAACATTTTCACTGGGAGAGTCAGGACTTCTCTGAATCAAAAAAGAAGCTTAGGAATTTCCTTCTTCTTCCTCAGCATAGGTCTTTGGCAATACCTCCTGTATTAGACGTTGTTGATGATGTGTTTTCGGAATCAAGCATGGCTCCTGATTCCCTACCTCCAGCTCCTAGTAAGCCAGACATATACTACAGGGTTCCTGACTCCCACAAATTTCTATTCAAAAATCCTGCTGCTGATCCTGAGACTATTTCACAGGGTCCCAAGGGTATAAAGGCCTCTACAGCAAAAAATCCTACCCCCTCTGATAGAGATTCCAGGACGCTGGATAGATGGGGAAAGAAGGTTTATACGTCTGCAACCTTTGCAATCAGGGCCTTAAACTGCCAGTTTTATATGCTTAAATATCAACAGCATGTTATGGGCTTACTGAAACAGAAAATGATGTTGATTTCTGATTGTGTGGAAAATAGAGTTACAGGAATTATTGCATTCAGCAGAACAGGTTGGAAAACATACTTTGCAATGTGGTTTTGATTCCTTGGAGGCCTCTTGTAGGGCCGCAGTTACTGGATCTGTGATTAGAAGGCATGCCTGGCTCAAGGAGCAAAATCTGCCTGATCATGTTAAAGCTAAATTGTTGGATGCCCCCTTGTAGCATGATACTCTGTTTGGTAATAAGGGAGAAGAGGTTTTAAAGAAAATGGAAGACAAAGCTAAATCTATGCAAACTGTAAAAGATTTCTTGCAAGTGCAGCCACCCAGGTTCAGTAGGCACTGGCCTACTAAAAATTGGTCCTTTCCTGTATCCAACAGACCCACTCAAGGCAAATCCAGGCGCTCAAAAGGCTCTAGATACCAATCACAGGGTTCTTACAGGTCAAAGCAGTGGGGTGCGTCCACCTCCAAATCTGGAGGAAACCAAGCACAACCCTACAGTAAGCAGTCTCAATGACTTTCCTCTACCTTCACCAAGCACTTATCTTTTGGCAGCCCCCTTGGGGGGGAAACTAGCACTTCATGCTCAAAATTGGCAGTTAATTACCCAGGACAAGTGGGTATTAAACATAGTATCCCAGGGGTACAGATTTCATTTCCATACTTTGCCAATTCCAAACAGATGGCCAGATCTGCCACAAAATCAGTGGCAGAGGCTAAAAAAACAAGTTATGTCCCTCATGGATATGGGGGCTATTCAACTAGTACCAGAAAAGGAAAAAGGACAAGGTTTTTATTCAAGACTTATCCTGGTACCCAGAAAAGACAATGCCTGGTGTCCAATACTGGACTTATCGATTTTGAACACGTTCCTGGACATTCCAAAATTCAAAATGCTGACTTTACAGCAGCTACTACCTATGCTGGGCAGGAACACTTGGTTAGTGACTCTAGACTTAAAAGAGGCATACCTGTATATCCCAATAAATGAATCATGCAGAAGATACCTCCGCTTCAAGGAAGGTTTTTTGCATTACCAATTTTCTGCACTGCCCTTTGGCTTATCTACTGCGCCCAGGGTCTTTACAAAGTGCCTGGCACCAGTAATCACATTCTACAGACAAAGAAGCATACAGATTTATCCTTATCTGGATGACTGTCTCATTTAAGCAGAGGACAAGGACACTCTTCTTCAACATCTGGCATTTGTAAGAAGGCTTCTAACATGCCTAGGGTACACAATAAACTAAAAGAAATCCCAACTGGTACCCTCTCAAATAATTACATTCCTGGGTGCAAGCTTGAATACAACTGCCCAGATGGCTTACCTTACGCCAGACAAACTAAGGCAACTGACAACATACTTCAAACAAATGGCAACAAAAACCCAGTTATCTGCAAGACAAATTCTGCAGGCTTTGGGGTTCATGGCATCCTGCATTCTACTAATTCCATATGCGAGACTGCATATGAGGAAACTTCAATGGTACCTAAAAAGTTTATGGAGTCAATATTGTCACAGTCTGGAAACAATGATTCCTCTCCTTCCCTGCCTACAACAGGAGTTTTTTTGGTGGGCAAAGACCTGTCACCAAAACAAGGGACTGTCATTCACTCTACCCCCTGCCACCCAAACACTAACCACAGACGCATCAGACTATGCTTGGGGGGCTAACCTAGCGGGGAGATGCTTTCAGGGTAAATGGAGCCCAAAACAAATGCATCTGCATATCAACCAAAAAGAGATGCTAGCTGTTCAGAATGCTCTGACAGCCTTCAAGGAATTACTTCATCCAGGACAACTACTGATAAAGACGGACAACACCACGGTTATGTGGTACATAAACAAGCAGGGGGGTACACATTCCTACCCCCTTTGCAGACTAGCCATGGCATTGTGGAACACAGCTTTGACTTACCAAATACATCTTCAAGCTCAATTCCTGCCAGGAAAACAAAATACTCTGGCAGATGACCTAAGCAGAAATCATATGGACCCGCACGAATGGAAACTGGATCCACAAATCTTCAGCATGTTAACACAGAAATGGGGGAGCCCAAACCTAGATCTATTTGCCTCTCCCCAAAATCATCAGCTGGACAAATTCTGCACAAGAACTTATAACAGAAAAGCATGCAAAGTGGATGCCCTATCCTTCAGTTGGAAAAACCTATCAGTCTATGCCTTTCCCCTTCTGCCTCTTCTCTTCAAGGTCTTACTAAAAGTCAGACAGGAAAAAACAAAAATGATCCTAGTTGCTCCAGACTGGCCTCACCAGCACTGGTACCCAGTTCTAAGGAATATGTCTCAACTTCCTCCTTGGTACCTGCCTCAAATAACTCATCTACTGTCTCAGAACAACAATCTAATTCTGCACACTCAGCTCCAAACTCTGAATCTTGCAGCATGGCTGATCATTTAATTATTCAAACAACACCTCTCAGTAAATCTGTGATGGATGTCATTTTGGAAGCCAGAAGGCCTAGTACTAGAAAATCTTATGCTGATAAATGGAAGAGATTCTATGCTTGGAACCAAGCACAAGGAACAGACACAGCAAAGCCCAATATTCCTCAGATTTTACAATATTTGACTGAGTTGCTTGACAAGGGCCTATCTTTTTCTTCAATAAAAATCCATGCCTCTGCCATCTCTGCTCATTACAACACAGAGCCTCCCCTCTTTTCTCATCCTCTGCTTAAACAGTATCTTAGGGGGGCCAAAATTTTAAGGCCTCCCAGAAGATCACCAACTCCTGCATGGGACCTCAATTTTGTGCTGGAAAAACTCACCCTGCCTCTTTTTGAACCAGCAGCTACTGCAGATATAAAATTTCTATCTTGGAAAACAGCTTTTCTCTTGGCAGTCACTTCAGCAAGAAGGGTTTCAGAACTACAGGCTCTCATGGCTGTGGAGCCTTATATTACATTTTACCTGGACAGGGTGTCCCTCAGGACCAGTCCTTCTTTTATGCCTAAGGTGGTATCCAGTGTGGCTCTTAACCAGACAATTCACCTGCCAACATTTTACCCAAATCCACAGAACAAGGGGGAGCGGATTCTGCATTCATTGGATGTACACAGACAACTAAGATTCTACTTAAACAGGACCAAATCTCCAAGAAACTCTGAGCAACTACTGGTAGCATTTGTTGTAGGATCAGAGGGGAAGGCTATATCAAAGCATACTATTTCTAAGTGGATAAGCCACTGCATTCGTTTCTGCTACTTGCACTATGGTAAACCTGTGCCTAAGGGAATCTGGTCACATTTCACCAGGGCTGCCTCTACTTCAGCAGCTTTTCTCAGAGGGGTTCCAACCAAAGACATTCTAGAGGTTGCTACTTGGAGCTCTGTTCATACCTTCACAAAGCATTATCATTTGCCTCTCTTCTCCAAATCCAAGGCCAGGTTTGCCACTGCAGTTCTGCAGGGCCTTATAGCCACAACTAATGCTGTTTAGTTCCATCCTCCCATCCATAGCTTTGGGATTCTACCCAAATGTAATGACTGCAACAGTGAAACACGAAGAACATAGTACAGTTGTGTACACTTACCATAAATGTAGATGTTCAAGTGTATTCACTGTTGCAGTCCGGGTTACCCACCCGCCATCCCTCTTTCTATAGCTCTTCTTTCCTTCACTATACTCAAAAGCCTTTGTGGTGTATTTGCTTTTAATTGAAGGTAAAGTTTATGTTTCTAATAGTGCATTTAAATATTTACTGTTTATTTTTATATATATATATATATATATATATATATATATATATATTTTTTTTTTTTTTTTTTTTTTTTTTTTGGTCCCCATTTGGGTTGCACCTGACATCTGGGGCAAGAAAAACTGAATAAAATGGCGTTGGCTGCATGTTTTATATCCCTGACGACCTGACATCATGGAAGAGGAGACAGCAACCGATGCAGGACCCAAGACTTTGTTATTCAGGCCGACTGAGGGCAACCTGCCAGCAGATTACCCAAATGTAATGACTGCAACAATGAATTCACTCGAACATCTACATTTATGGTAAGTGTACACAACTGTACTTTTTCTTCCACATTCCAAAAACTCATCTTGGATGAATTGGTGGTCCTCCGACTTGCCTGAAGGTATTTTAACCACAAAAAAGGACCTACACGAAGGCAAGGACATATTCCCCAAGTTTATTTTCTCTTAGTGCTTTCATCTCAGCAAATGGTACGACTTCTTCAGATGTTCTTGCCTTTGTGTCAGCCCTTTTTTGTGGTTAAAGTGTTTGTGAAATTTTTTTTTGTCTGAAGGTGTGCGTTAGGTTTGTGTGTATGTGTATACATGCATGTATGTGCTTCCTGTGATATGTTGGTGCCACATTCTGTATTGGTTTCACTGCTTTGTTTTTGTGTGCCATGCAGGTTTTGGTTCCTTCATCAACCTTAATTGGATTACACGAGTTACTGAAAAATGGATGAATGACTTGTTTGATAATATTCAGTGGAATACATGCCCTTTAACATTAAGGAAAGATTCTAAGTCAAAGAAATTATTTTTCCTATTATAAATAAAATAAAATTGTCCTTTTGGGCATTAAGGCTTACAGATCAAAAATCATTTTTGTAGAATTGGTAGCCATCACTGAGAGATTTTTCCAAAGGAGAGAAAAGTTAAAAGGTCTGTATTAAATGATTCGGAACAAATCTTAGTCAAACTTCCACTAGCTCATCTGATTATTAGCCTTCTAGATGTTTGAACTGGTTCCTGATAGTGAGGTAATGTAACCCATGTGTGAGAAAATATTTACTGTTCTGATAAATACCACAAATAACTGTGCTATAGTTAGCACACATTATATAAAATTGTACAACGTGAGTAATGTAAAACTCACATCTACTTCATATAATCAAACGTTCACTAGCAGGAAAATCAGTGAAGTTTTACAAAGGGAATAGAGGCAGTTGGCCAACATTGGAGAAATTTGTGCTTTTCCCTACTGTAGTACGATCTGAGGGTTGGTACATATAGTTAGGGGGGGTGGAGGGGTTGACATACTGTAGTGTGTGAAGGTTGAACATTGGCCAAATTTTTTTTTCTTAACTAAAAATCAGCTGATGTGAACCTTTGCTTAATTGAACGTTCGCTGTTTTCATCTCGAAGAGAGCTTCATAGGTTCATAGGTTGGTACTATGCTATCAGCCCTAGGGCCTATACAAGCCTAGCCATAACAATTCCCTGGCTATTTCTTCCCACACTATTTACTTCCCTGGACCCCTGTCTAGCAGGGCGACTGATGTGATCCCCGGGGTGAATTTCCTTTCTCCCATCCAATTGTCAAGGTTCCTTTTGAAGAGGGCCAAAGAGGCACTCTGCTTGACATGTATGGGCAATCTATTCCAGAGTCTGGGAGTCTCTGGGTCAGGAACCTATCCCTCCAGCATGTTTTGTTTATTGTGATGACAAGGTTTAGATCCCTGGAGCGTGTGGCTCTGAGGGATTGGGATTTCTTTAAGTGTAGCATGTCCAACAGCTCTGGGTTTGACATGGCCTTGTATGTTAAGCAGAGATCGCCTCTGAGTAGACGATATGCGACAGAGTATAGCTGGAGGTTTTTAAGGCGGTCAGCGTAGGGCATCTGCTTTAGGCCTGTGATTCTTTTAGTGAGGTATTTCTGTGGCCTTTCCAGTTGTTGCAGATGTCTTGAGAGGTACATACCAAATGGGGCGTTGTATTCTATAATGGGTCTAATGAGGGATGAGTGCAGTGGGACAATGACCTCCTTTTTTCTGGATGAAAAGCCCTTGGTGATGAGGTGTGCCACATAGAAGGATTTCTTGACTGTTGTGGCGATGTGGTTATCGAAGGTGAGACCACTGTCCACCTGTGTCCCCAAGTCTCCTATCACACTTTCGGTGTTTAGTGTACTGCCACCTATATGGTAATTCACTGGTACATGTTTTTTCCCAAAGGGGATAACTGTACATTTCTTGGCAGTGAGCTTGAGCCCATGGCTCTGGCACCAAGCATCTGTTTCTGTAAGGCCCTTTTGTAGAGTATCCACATCATTTGGGGATTCAGTAACGGCTCCCAGTTTGCAGTCATCTGCGAACTTTGTCATCCAGAGTCCCTTAGTGTTGGCCTGTACGTCAGAGAAGTAGATGCCAAACAAGAGCGGTCCCAGGACTGAACCCTGAGGTACTCCACTTGTCTGGAGCTGGATTTGGAGTTGGCTACTTTTACAGTGTGGGTTCTATCAGTAAGCCAGTTAGCAACCCACTGGGTGATGTAGGGATTAATGCCCAGCTTAGTAAGTTTATCTATGATTCCAGAGTGGGGGATGGAGTCAGAGGTCTTGGCAAGGTCTAGATAGGCTGTGTGGACCACCTCACCCTTGTCCATGGCTCTGGAGACTGATTCGAAGAAGTCAATCAGGTTCAGGAGACAAGATCGGCCCTTCACGAACCCAAACTGGGTGGGATCCAGTGTTTGAAGGTTGCCGCGTAAATGGGCATTCTGTTTTGTTATATAAATACTAAAACTCATGTAACGTTTAGTTATTTGTGTGTTGAAGGGGTATTCCCACTGAGCTCCGGGCCCATTTTCAGTGGAGACCTGTGCCAAGGTTAAATTGTTGGCATGACATAAGTACAAATACATAACCACTAATAGAACTATTTTCATCATCATAATTAGAGAAATAGGTGGGCTTATGAGTAGTAAGAAAGAATGCAAGTTGTCACACACTACCTTAGAGGGCTTACAAGAGTATGGATGTGGTTGGCTACTGTACTGAGAGCAATTTGCATACCTGGATTTATAGGTTTATAAGTAATTGCAAGGCATGCACTCCATGAAACCGCTGAGCGGCCTTGACCAATTTCTCAGTTGTCCCAGAGCACTGTCTGGTCATGTGAGTTGTTTAGAGCTGCATAGTAGGCAGATGAAGGCTAAGGGGACTTGATCCTTGGACAACAGAAAGCATGTTGTTAATAGCTCATAGTTAAAATTCTCTGCACTGTTTAAGGATAAGAGCTGAGCTTTTAAAGAAGCTTTGAAGGTATTGGTGGAGTTTGGTTTCCTAATTTTGCCTGGCCAAGGAATTTCATGCAGTTGATATGATGCATAAGAAGTTAAGGTTTCCAGTTTTGCAGGTGGTAGGGATGGTTAAAAGAAGAGACAAAAGAAAAACATGAGGTGCTTTGCATGTGAGAGGGAGGGTTCAAACTTCAGAGGCAATGGAAAAAAGTAAGGTTTGTTGGGAGTACCCATAAGAAGATGGGAGAAGCATTTGGTTGGAGAAGAGCACGTGCATCAGACTGCCATGTCTAGGTCAGCCAGTCACGCTCTATCAAAACAGTGCAGTGATAAGTATCACAGGGTGCTTCTAGGGCAAATCTTAAACCCTGTTATATACAGCACTGAGCTTATCAATGTCTTCTCTGTGGCAGAGATTAATCAGGCTGCAACAACTGTGTAGCAGCCAGAGGATAACTACACTGTCAGTTATAAGTTTAGAAGTGAGAAAGTGAGGGAACCTGTGAAACAGTACAGTAGTTCCAACTTTGAATGAGACTTTTTTACAGCAGAGATGTCTCAGGATGACATTAAATCATCTGGTACAAAGTGCAGGTATTAAAAAGACTTCATCTGCTCAGTGGGAGCACCTGATGAGGACTTGATTACCAACTAGGGTCCATCAGTGCTCCAAAACCTCCTGGTATCACATAGCATGGCTTTTGTGTTTGGGACATTAGAAGAATGGACATCAAACCCCTCCCTATTCTTTAATGAACAAAAGGAAGATTGCAGTGCAGTTACTACTGTATAGGAGGAGGAGCAAGAGTGTAACATTGCAGCATTGCCTGCAAACAATGAGACATCTGTTGCAGCATTGCAACATTTCACTTACAAAGAGGAAGGGCAGTTGGGGTTAAGTATAGAATGCTGGGGTACTCCATCTGTCTCTGACAAGATTGTCCTTAACATTAGTCTGCTATCTTTCCCTGTTAGGTAACTGCTAAACCAACGGAGGGGGGTGGGTGTCCATATTCATAAAGGACACACACACCTCAAGGTTGGTGACAACGCACGATGCATCGGAGACCATCCAGGTGCAATTAACCATAGGCAAGACTGCTCTGCAATTTGTAGCATGTTACAGGCCACCCTCTCAAACTCAGGAACCTCACATGGCCTTCCTGATAACACTGGAGGGGATAAATGTATCTCCTAATACCATCATACTAGGTGATTTCAACTACCCTAATATAGACTGGGAACACTATTCAAGCCCAAACACTGTAGCCCAAAGGTTCCTGGAGTTCATAAACTCACATGCCATGGAACAACTGGTCACCATCCCCACAAGAGGAGAAAACATACGTGATCTCATCATCACGAACATGGGATCACAATGTTCAACACCGGAAGTATACCCCTCACTGGTGAGATCAGATCATAAACTAATCTCACTGGAGGTCCTTATCCCGCCCCCACCTGAAATAAAAAAGACCGCAGTGAAAAACTTCTCAAAAGCCGACTTCACACTTCTAAAAACTAGTGTGGTCTCCTTTAAGGCCCCTGAGCCAGTGGTAAACATCACTCAAACCGCTGAATCACTTACAAATGCCTTCTACCAGCACCTACAGGACTGCATGGATCAGGCAATCCCAAACAAAACTAAGACTCTTTGTACCAAAGGCAAGCGTCCAGTCTGGTGGACCCCAGCCATAAACAAGCTCTACAACAAAAGGAGGAAGCTACTACAAGATAGAGCAAAATCCTTGAAAGGTAAGACACCTTTGATCATTATAAGTAAAAAACTAAGAGCTCTCATAAAATCATCCAAGGCAAATTTTGAGAGCAAAATCGCCAAGGACTCAAAAGACAATCATAAGGCCTTCTTTAGCTATGTTAGAAACCTAGGAGGAAACTCCCAGATATGCTCGGAATTAGTTCAAAATGATGTGAAGATTACTGAACCTACACACATTGCCAACATACTGGCTGACAGGTTCAGTGCAAACTTCTTCCCCTCCCCCCCAAAAGGAGAGATATCTATACCAGAGGATTGTAGCCCCCCAAACATCTCCAATGCCCAGGTGAGAACTGCTCTCTCCAAGGCAAAAACACAGCATCCATGGGACCGGATGGTGTCCCCGGCTGTGTGCTCCACGAACTCAATGAGGAATTAAACCCGCAGTTAGGACAGCTGTTTAATCTTAGCCTCACCTCAGGATACGTACCCAAGGAGTGGCGCACGGCGACTGTGGTCCCACTTCATAAGGGCGGTGCCTCCACCGACCCTGGAAATTACCGTCCCATTAGCTTGACAAGCCTTATCTGCAAAGCCATGGAGAGGATCATAATGGAACTCATAAATAAAGACATAGGAAACTTGCAGACTTTGGATCCATCACAGTTTGGCTTTGTCAAAGGCAGATCATGCCTCTTAAACTTGGTTGACTTTTTCGAAACAGTCACCAAGGCCATTGATGAGGGCAAGGCAGTCCATACAGCCTACCTCGACCTGGCAAAGGCCTTCGACACAATACCCCACTCAGGTATCATCGAAAAACTCATCGGCTTAAATGTAAACCCATACATCACAAGATGAGTTGCAAACTGGCTAAGTGACAGAACCCACAGGGTCAGAGTTGCTGGCGCCATGTCAGACTCAAAGCCTATCACAAGTGGTGTCCCACAGGGCTCAGTCCTGGGACCGCTCTTGTTTGGCATCTACTTTTCTGAAGTACAAGCAAACACAGGAGGGTTATGGCTGACAAAGTTTGCAGATGACTGCAAACTGGGCGCCATAGTCGAAAACACATCTGACACAGATATCCTTCAGAAGGGTCTCACAGAAACGGATAACTGGTGCCAGAGCCATGGCCTAAAGTTAAACGCCAAGAAATGCATAGTCATACCCTTTGGGAAAAACAAGGTTACCCCTAGCTACCATATAGGTGGCAATCCACTGAGCACAGAAGAAGTCATCAGGGATCCGGGGACCCAGGTTGACAGTAACCTTTCGTTTGACACTCATGTTGCCAAAGTAGTTAGGAAAACCTTCTACATTGCCCACCTGATCATGAAAGGATTCACATCTAGATCTAGGGAGGTCATCGTCCCCCTGTACTCATCACTCATTAGACCTATGATTGAGTACAATGCCCCATTCGGAATGTATCTGACCCGACACCTGCAGCAGCTGGAAAGGCCCCAAAAGTTCCTCACCAAAAGGATAAAGGGTCTCAAAAATATGTCTTATGCTGCCAGACTGAAAGAACTCCAGCTCTATTCAGTCGCATACCGCTTGCTCAGAGGTGACCTGTGCCTGACATTGAAGGCCATGTCAAACCCAGATTTGATGAATATGCTTCACCTCAAAAAATCTAGATCCCTCAGAACCACAAGGGCGGGAGACTTAAACCTTGACATGGTTATTAATAGAATGTGCTGGAGGGACAGATTCATCACCCAGAGACTCCCTATGCTGTGGAACAAAATCCCGGTACATGTGAGGCAGAGCACCTCGCTGGCCTTGTTCAAGAGGAATCTTGACCAATGGATGGGAGATCGCAGATATACCCCAGAGATTACTTCAGTGTCACTGCTTGACAGTGGCACAACAAAATAAGGCATAGTTTTCTTCTAACTAAAGGGGTGGCGAAAGCCACATAACTATGGGCTAGGCTTATAAATGCCCTTGGGCAGATAGCCTAGTATGAACCTATGAACCTATGATAGTACGAGTCATTAGTTCATAGTTTCATAGGTTAGTACTAAGCTAGCTACCCTTATGGGCCATTTTAAGCGGTTACCACCATTTGAGAATCAAACACTATATCTTGCGTCTTATGCCTACCCCCTAATTCAGACTGGGGTTAAGTCAAGCAGTTACTTATTAAGAAAATAGCGAATTTAAAAAGAAAATTGTGGTGTGACAATCCCCACTCCACCAAAAACTACCAAATGTGCAAAATGTTTAGGGAAAGTCCATTTCTCTAGACATTGTGATATCTGTGTGCATTTTAAACCTTGTTGCATCAACAATAGAAATACTGGGTTGGAACTGGAGAAACTCCATGTCTGGGAGTTTGTCTTTTCCCCACTGTTGTGTGATTTTAACAGGGGAGTAGGGGACATAGGTTGACTTGTCCCTTTGCAAAAAAAAAATTCAGTTTTTAATTTTTGTTCTAAAAAAACATTGTTCTTTCTGTATTCTCCGATTGGGGCATTCCATTGTTTGTTTGATGATAAAATCATACCCAGTGAGTCTACCTGGATATAAAATGGGCATCAATAATAATGTGATAATAGTATTATCATCATTATTATTATTGGTCATCGTTTTGTACAGCTTCAACATTAGATACTTTGGCATTTTTCTGTTACCCAATACCGTGACACGCTGTGCCAGATGGCTGCAGCCCCTCTAATTCTAGCTTTGTCCTCATTGACTTGCCTTCTCCTTGACATTCTCTCCCAGATACTTGAAGCTGTTAACCTGTTCCACTGTTTTCCCTTCTGTCTCAGTTTCCAGTTTTTTGATTCGCCTCTGTGTTCATGGGTTCTCTGCTGCTGAAACTGAAGCTGTATTGTATGTTCTGACAAGGATCAGAGCCAGAGAGACAGCTTCCAAATTTTTAAGGCATCTTCCATGAGCCCTAGCCTTTGTACTGCATGAGAGAAGCAGATTAAACTCAGTGGCTAGGATATCAAAAAATGTCTTCTTGCTGGAGTGTGCACCTTGCAGGCTACAGGTGGTCGATGATTAACTAACAGTTCACCAAGGCGAAGCAGATAACTTTCCTGTTGGGGATTACCTTACATTTTGTCCTCTTTTGAAAAGAAAAGTGCTTCCCTTCTGTCAGGACTTTTTTTTGAAAATTAGAATTGTTCATAGTTGTCAGTAAACACCTCTTGTTTCATTCTTGTTTACATATGATTCTCGGAGTGAAAAACTGTGTGAATATGTCAATATGTTTCACTTTTCTGTTAAATGTTATGTCTGGGAGCTAGATCTAGTAGTTTTAGAGGCTGTCATTACATTTATTTATTTATTTATTTCAAAACAAATTTTTCCTGTTATGGGGGTTTCATTAACTCTACTTGACTCCTTGGGGATTCCCTTCTAGTTTGGCTATTTTTGTGAAGAAAGTATTAAAACTTACTTTGACAAAATAGAGTTAAGGGTCGGGACTTGTGTCTTTATATTGTTGTCACTAAACTACTTTACATAAAAAAAAAAAACTCTACTGATTTGTCAGAAGCCAAGACTGACTCTTCCAAGCTCTGTTATCTGTTTTCTGGACTTCTTTCCCAGTTAACAAATACGCTTTGTTCCTCATCTAAATTTTCTGTTTGTCGAAGAAAATGTTTTTTTTTCTAAGATAATTGATTGCTAAGGTCTGAGGACATGGTGTTTAGTGGTTGTTGGCAAGTTTTTTTTTTTTTTTTTTTAACCTCAAACTTAAATGTTTTGTCAAGATGTAAAATTGACTCTTCCAGTCTCAGTCATCCACTTTGCAGACATCTTTTACAGTTGACACTGTTGCAACTTGAGCACTAATCCAGGCCATCTTTTTTGGAGAAGGTTCCCCTGCACCCTAGTGGCAGGAGTGTGCAGTTAGAACATGTCTGAAGACTGCTGGAACAGGGCTCAGTTTTGAGCTTTTTTTACTGGTTAATTGGGTAATTTGTTTAAATCAGTTTGCTCGTTTTGTATTGTTATATAAAAAAATACACTTTACTCATCTGCTTTTACAGTATTTGTGCTTCTTTCTACTTTACTTTGCTTTTGCTTCCTGTTCTTAAAAGTACTTACTTGCATTTATTACTGCTTGTTATGATTAAATTGTAACTGTTATACTAAACCTTTGGTTTAAGCACTTGGGCTTCAGACCAGTTGTTTTACATTAAGAAGGTTTGTGGTCTGCACTGTTTTGGCAGGACAGGTAGCTTACATCCTTCTAAGTTGGGAGTTGCTGATTGAAGGCTTACTGTCTGTTATTCTAAAAGTGTATTAGTTCTGGTTTAAGCACTTGGTCTTTGGGCCAGTTATTTTACATTAAGAAGGTGTGGTCTGCACTCTTGCAGGAGGAGAGGGTAGATTCTGCCCTTCTGAGCTGGGAGTTTCTGGTTAAAGGCTTATTGTGCCTGCTTATTTGAACTGTTTCTTTCTGAAATTGGTAAGCCTTGTTTGCTGTAGCACAGACTAGATTCAGACCTGCTGAATCTAGCTTTGTTTGTATAACTTGAGCACTAACCAGGCCATCTTTTTTTGGAGAAGGTTCCCCTGCACCCTAATGGCAGGAGTGTGCAGTTAGAACTTGTCTGATCAAAGACTGCTGAAACAGGGCTCATTGTTTAGCTTTTTATTGGTTAATTTGTTTAAATAAGTTTGCTCATTTGCTACTGTTTGTTATAGTAAAAAAATACACTTTCTGCATCGCTGCTTAGTTAGGGTTTAATTATTCCTGGCGCCATAAAGTCTGCTCTTCAAATTTTCCCTTAGAACTAGCCAGATTTTTAGTTTTAGCAATCAAATATGTTTCTTTGCGCTCAGCACTTGTTCAGAACTCATTGTAAGCACTAAATAAGCTGCAAATTACTACACCACTCAACTTTCCTCACTTGTCTAGAGGAAAACAGTTTTTAGTACTTAATAAGTACCTATCCAGGCATGTTAAGGATCAGCTCCCGGTGTTTTCTCCTGTCTTCCTAATGAATCTGGGCATCTTGGGGCAATGCAGCAATTTCCTCATGTACACAGACAACTCTCTCCTCCTACCACCCAGCACTACAACCTGTGAGAGATGCACTTATATAGCCAAACTGGAAACAACGCTCTCTTCACCCAAGACTGGACTAGACAGTCAAAAGGAGAAGGTAAACACTTGCACCACACCACACTCACATAGTCCCTCAAAAGCTACACCACCAAAGCACACACATAGAAACAAAAAACACACACCTACATTCGCGGAGGCTCTCAATAAAAATCTGCTTAAGCAACAGAGATCTCCAAACAGAAGCGCAAGCAACCTCTACCCCCCAACACAACCCAAATGACACATAGCCCACAAACTCAGTGTGCCACTCAACCACAGCCCATAAGGTATAACAACATACCCAACACTCTAGCTATAGGTGACTCTATAGTCAGGCACACTGATGTTCCACTCACCAGGCTAAACAAGGAGAAGGTTACTGTCAGCTGCCTGTCTGGTGCCAGGATCCACCACATAATGCACACACTCGGTTCTTCCACAACAAGTACAAATATGAATCTGTCATTGTCCATGTTGGTATGACCCGAGACGTACCTCCCTGGACTACATGAAAAGAGACATGGAGGAGCTCTCCAATCTTGTAGCCCAGGCAGGTATGACCCTAGCCCTGAGTAGCATCCTGCCATCACCCAGAATGATACCCCAGTACGAGGACAAAATGATTGACTTCAACAATTGGCTAAGCTTCTGGTGTCATTCTAATGGGATCCAGTATCTGTCTGCTTGGGATGACATGATCAACAGACCACAATGCTTTGCCAGAGGTGGCCTGCACCTGTCGCCCTTGGGATTCTGGATACTGTCTAAGGCTCTTGCCACCCCTATGGTGCCTTTTTTTAGGCAAGATTAAAATGACAAATTCACCACTAAAACAGGTACAAGCAAGCAAAATCTGAGGGTAATGCTAGTCAGTGTTAGAAGTCTAAATCTCAAAATGCATTCACCCGAGGCACTCCTTAAAATGGAGAACATCGACATCTGTGCAGTGACAGAGACCTGGCTCAAGGCTCCAGAGAGCACTCCTGCATTACCAGGCTATAATTAATACCACACCTTTCGGCCACCTAACCTGGACTGAAACACTATAGGCGGAGGCATGTCCATATTCATTAAGGATATCCACACCTCCAGGCTAATTGCTTAGCATAATGCATCTGAGATTATCCAACTGCAACTAACTCTGGTCAAGACCGCAATCCAAATTGTAGCTTGCTGCAGATCCCCCACCATGCCCCAGGATTCCCTCTCCTCCTTTCTTGATACGCTGGAGAATATTAGGGTACAACCCAACACCCTAATAATGGGCGATTTCAACTACCCCACCATTAACTGGGAAAACTACTCATGTACCTACTCTTTTCCTCAACGTTTTCTGGAATTTATAAATTGCAATGCCTTGGATCAACTTATCCACACTCCCACCAGGGGCAGCAATATCCTAGACCTGGTCATTACCAACATGGGCGACCAGTGTTCCACACCTTAGGTCAATTCCTCGTTGGTCAGATCCGACCACAAGCTAATCACCTTAGACATCTGGGTCCCGCCCCCACCCCCCCCACCATTAGGAAAACTACTGTAAAAAATTTCTCCAAAGCCAACTTCACGCTTCTTAAGACAGACGTGGCAAACTTCATGACACCCATGCAGACGGACAATAGAGCTATGACTGTTGAATCCTACACAAATGCACTTTATAAACACTTACACGAGTGCATGGATCGTGCTATCCCTAACAGAACCAAGATGCTGTCCTCCGAAAAAAGGAAGCCAATCTGGTGGTCCCCTGCCATAAACAATCTCTACAACAGAAGAAAAAAACTGTTGCACAAAAGAGTAAAATCCCATGATTGGAGGAACTCCCTGGTCAGCTTCAGTAAGAAGCAAGATCCCTCATAAAATCCTCCAAAGCTAGTTACAAAAACAAAATCGCCACTGATTATAAAGACAACCACAAAGCATTCTATAGCTATGTTAAGAATCTCAATGGCAACACTCAGATCTGCTCTGAGTTACAGCACAATGGCACTAAATATACAGAACCAACTGATATTGCCAACATCCTGGCAGATAGGTTCAGTGCTAACTTTACCCCCCCCCTCTCACCCCCTAAAGGGCCCATCTTTGTACCGGAAGAATGCAAAGTTCCTGTAATCACGGCTGCACAGGTAAAACCCACACTCTCCAAAGCCAAGAACACAGCATCCATGGGACCTGACAACATCCCAGGCTGCATTCTACACGAACTACAGAGAAAACAGGCACCCCACCTAAGTACCATGTTCGATCATAGCCTCACCTCAGGCTTTGTCCCTTCTGAATGGCGCACAGCGACGGTTATCCCACTCCACAAAGGGGGAGCCACCATGGACCCTGGGAATTACTACCTCATTAGCCTGATGAGCCTGGTCTGCAAGGCCATGGAACATAACATCATGGAACTTATAAACAAAGACATTGGTAATCACCAAACTCTGGACCCCACCCAGTTCGGGTTTGTAAAAGGCAGATCATGTCTCCTAAACCTGATAGACTTCTTTGAAGCAGTCATCAAAGCCATAGATGAGGGTAAGGTGGTTCACACAGCCCATCTAGATCTCGCCAAGGCTTTCAACACCATCCCCCACTCTGGAATTATATATAAACTCCCAAAACTAGGCATAAGTCCCTTTGTCACAAGATGGGTTGCCAACTGGCTCACTGACAGAACCCACACTGTGAAAGTAGCAGACTCCAAATACGACTTCAGACCAGTGACAAGTGTAGTACCACAGGGTTCAATTCTGGGTCCTTCCTGTTAGCCTGTACTTCAGAGAAGTAGATACCAAACACAGAAGGTCTTTGGCTAACGAAGTTTGCAGATGACTGCAAACTAGGAGCCGTAATCGAAACTCTTAATGATGTGGACATCCTACATAAGGGCCTCACTGAGACAGATGCCTGGTGTCAAAGCCAGGCCTCAAGCTTAATGCCAAAAAGTGCATTGTCATCTCCTTTGGTAAAAACTCTGTACCCATGAACTGCCACTTAGGCTGTAGCCTACTTAACACCGAAAGTATGATGAGACCTTGGGGCACAGGTGGACAGTAGTCTCTCCTTTGATAATCACTGACATAGTAGTCAGGAAATCCTACGTGGCACACCTCATCACAAAATGTTTCTCATCCAGGAAAAAAGAGGTCATTGTTCCCCTCTACTTGTCACTCGTTAGACCCATTATAGAGTACAACGCCTCTTTTGGTATGTACCTCACAAGACCTCTACAACAACTGGAAAGGCCGCAGAAATACCTCACAAAGAGGATTACCAGCCTCAAACAGATGCCCTATGCAGAGCGTCTCAAAAAACTCCAGCTTTACTCCATTGCATATCGCCTACTCAGAGGCGATCTCTGCCTAACATACAAAGCTATGTCAAACCCAGAGCTGTTGGACATGCTCCACTTAAAGAAATCCCATCCCTCCAATCTACATGCTCTAGGGACCTAAACCTTGTCACCACAATAAACCTAACATGCTGGAGGGATAGATTCCTGTCCCAGAGACTTCCCATACTCTGGAACAAACTACCTATCTATATCAAACAAAGCTCCTCATTAGCACTCTTCAAGAAAAATCTTGATGATTGGATGGGAAATAAGAAATTCACCCTGGGGATCACTTCTGTGGCTCTGCTCAACAGGGGCACAGGAAAATCATTTTCTTGGGTGGTGAAAGCCAGGGTACCTTTTTGGCTAGGTTTATGTAGGCCCTAGGTCCAATAGCCTAGTACCTACCTATGAACCTATGGCAGTCCTTGTCCCCTGTGGGGATCTCCATGTAAAGTATTACTTTTATGGGCAGAAAAAAAGTGTTTTATTTATTAAAAGTGTTGCTGAGGCCAGGGATGGTCATTATTTATTTTTTTCTTTACATACTGACATTTGATTCATGACACCCATGCAAATGGAAAATAGGTGCATGACTGCCGAATCATACACCAATGCACTGTACAAACATGTACATAAATACATGGAACTAGCCATACCCAACAGAACCAAGATGCTGTCCTCAAAAAAAGGAAGCCAATCTGTTGGTCCCCTGCCATTAACAAACTCTACAACAGAAGGAAGAAACTGTTGCAGAAAAAGGTGAAGTCCCAAGACTGGAAAAACTCGCTTATTAGCCTCAACAAAAAGTTGAGATCCCTCATCAAAACCTCTAAAGCTAGCTATGAAGGCAGACTTGCGGCATACACTAAAAACAACCACAAAGCCTTCTACAGTTATATCGAGAATCTCCACGGCAATACCTAGATTTGATCTGAGTTACTGCACAGTGGTACTTCCTATACTGAGCCAACAGATATTGCCAACTTTACTCCCCCACCCCCAAAAGACCAATCACAATACCGGAAGAATGCCAGGCACCCAGCATTACTGCAGCACAGGTTAAAGCTGCATTGTCCAAGGCAACCTCTCCTTCGACCACCACATTGCCACTGTGGTCAGAAATTCCTTCTATGTGGCACATCTCATTACCAAGGGTTTTGCATCCAGGAAAAAAAGAGGACATCATCTCTCTCTACTCTTCACTCATTAGACCAATCATCAAGTATAATGCCTCATTTGGCATGTACCTAACTAAACAGCTGCAACACCTGGAAAGGGTACAAAAGTACTTCACAAAGAGGATCCTAGGCCTTAAACACATGCCCTACATAGACAGACTCAAAAAAACCTCCAGCATTTCTCTGTTTCATATCGTCTATTAAGAGGGTATCTCTGCTTGACTTACAAAGCCATGTCTGACCCAGCCCTGTTAGAAATGTTGCACCTAAAGAAATCCCAATCTCTCCCACCACACGCTCCCGGGTCCTCAACCTCATTACCACAATCAGCAGAACATGCTGGAGGGACAAGTTCATAACACAGAGACTGCCCATACTCTGGAATAAACTTCCCATACATGTCAAACAGAGCACCTCACTGGCCCTTTTCAAGAGAAATCTTGATGAGTGGATGGGAAATAGAAGGTTCACCTCTGGGATCACTCCAGTGGCTTTACTTGATAGAGGTACTGGGAACCAACAGCAGTATGTTGCCAGGGCACTTTTATGGGCTGGGCTTGTGAGCTCCAGGGCTGTTGGCCTAGTACACACCTATGAACCTATGATTACCGGTAAAGTCCAACTGGGTAGGTGCCCATTTTCAGTGGAAGCCCGGGGAGTAAAGCTCCATGCTATTACAAAAACATTTTAAGAACAATAATTTTAGTCTTCAAAAATATATATGACAATGGTTTAATAGTGAGAGAAATTTTAGCCACTTTATAGAGAAATTTAAAGTAAGTTAGTGTAACACAAACAGGAATTGCAATATGAAGTGAGTGAAAAAAGAGGGTTATGGCATATGTAAAAAGAGAGTTGAGAGGAAAGAAATAGATTGAAGTAAGGAAGTGAGTGAAGAAGGGGGGAGTAAGGAGGTTATAAAGTATGAATAGGTACTTGTTTGTATCTAGGGTTATAGTTTATCTTGAGGCTGAACAGGAACAGAGCATCATTTTGGCTAGGAAGTCTTTCAGAATGGTTTTAAAGGACTGGAGAGGAGGGTACTGACCTGATTGGTACAAGTAAGGTAAGTGGTTTATCTCAATGACTTTTCAGTTATGGAGTAAGACAGACTGTTCAGTATGCAGCTATCCACTTATCAGGCACTTTTAAAAGCTAAGACACAGACCCAAGTCATGGAAACTTCATTGTTCTCTCCTTTAGCAACAGTAAGATAAAAAAAAATGTTTGGGGAGGCCTCTTTACTCTGGCTTCCTTTTGCCTCAGCCAGAGATGGGTGAGACTGCTGTGGCCATCTGTTGTTCCTTGGACCCCTCCTCTTTTCTCTCAGTCTCTCTGGTATGCTTCTTGGGAAATCGCTAAGGACTGCAGCAGGCTTGTCCTCTGCAGCTGTTCAGCTGCCATGTTTGAGTTGAGGACAACCACTATTTACAGCATTTCTCTCCTTAATTAACCCACTCTAAGGTTCTTTTTTTTTTCTTTCAGGGCAGAGCTCAAGTTGCTGTTTTCCCAGATGTCTTTAAAAAAAAAAAAACATAAAAATTCTCATTCTCATAAAGGTGGTAAGGAGATTTCAGATGGGTTTTGAAAAGAGCATTAAGATTTTTAATGAGATCAAAAATATAATACCAGAGGCCCAACAATGATTTAAAAAATGTTTCTGGTGATATTCTTCTGTGTCCTTCCATATTATTATTGTAGTATTCTTCATCTAAAGGATATCCTGCCAAGGATAGCCCAAAGTCCAGCCAGTAAACCAGAGCCTTTAGTTCTTATAGGCATCTTATGTCACACATATGCTCCCCACACAATACCGCAGGGCATAAAGGAGACACACACACACACACACACACACACACACACACACACACACACACACACACACACACACACACACACCAAATGCTGTAGTTGAACGTTGATCTCAACAGCCTTCTGCTGTGCTGGTTACCAAGCTGTGTTGTCTGATAAGTGCCCCATTGACGTTTCTTCTGTTTCTCTTTTTTATTGTGATTATTATGTTCATGTTATCCAGAAAAGGAAAATGGTGTGGGAGGCAGATTTCCCATAAACATAATCATGACAGAATCTCTTCTGTTTGGGTGTCTCCCACAATCATATGCATTTACCAGACATTTGTGCCTAACACTCTATGTAGTCGTCCCTCCTCCTTCTCCATATACTTGGAGAACCAACGTCTGAAGTTGTTGGCTGTGTGCTATGGTGGAATCCTCCTGTCCTGAAGGTCAGCTGCCAAGAAGAAGACCAAAAAAGTTAGGTCTGATCCAGCTGCTGTCCAGCCTCCCCTAGACATGTCTGTCGAGGCTGTTGAAAGCCTGGAGGACCATCTCGTAGTTGCTTCAGATTCCTCTGACGCAACCCTGTCAGAGGCCAGCATGGATCTGGCTTCTTGCACATCCTCTTACACTTTTCAAATGTCTGTACCTGACATTGAGGGGCAACCCCAGTGGATTTGTTTCTGAAGGACTGAGGGGGGATTCCTCAAATTTTAGTTCAGGAGGAGATTCCTATGACCATTATTGAATCTCACCAGGGGTCTGACCCTCTGAAGGTATTTTGTGCAGGCATCCCACAGAAAAAAACAAACGGAGCATATTTCCCTTGTTAAGGATTCCCAACATGAATAGCAGGATTTCACTTCGGGTTTGTTTAATGCTTTGATAGCCTTGAAGCCACCTTTAGGAGTCTTTGTGCCTGCTTCTCACTGGTCTTACATTCCACTTTAGAGACCCAGAGAATCGGATCTTCGGATGAGGGCCTGGACTCTGGGGAAGAATCTTTGACTTACTTTTTCCAAATCCCTTTCCCTTTGGACTATGGTCCAGAGGAGGAGGATTCTATAAGTACAGGGGAGGAGCTCTCCTTTGGGGATACCATTGCCCATATGATGGATTATTTTAAGTGGGATTGTTCTCAAGTCTCTGAGATTCAAAAAGTATGTTATGAGCTCCTACAGATGGATTCTTCTAAGCCATCTGCTGTCCGTCCTGTTCTTTCTGCCCTTCTGGATACATTCTCAGCAGCATCTGTAGCCCCTGACACTGAACCCCCTGCACCTAAGAAGGCAAGATAAATTCTATAAAGTTCCTGAGAAGTGCAAAATTATTTTTTTACAAATGCCCTTCTGCTGACCTTTCTGTAGTGTCAGTCTCCTCTAATACGCCCTCTAATTTATTTCCCTCTACCAATCTGTTGCCTTCTGGTAAGGATAAGTAGGACTATGGAAAGGCTGGGCAAAAAAGTTTACACTGCTGCCACCTTATCCTTTAGGGCCATCGGTTACCAGAATTGCATGACCAGGTGTGTTTCAGCCCTCCTTTCTAAGGTGGTTTTTGACCTTCCTGACTCTGAGGGGAAGACTTTGGCCCATTCCCTTCTGGGCCCTACTTCTCAGTTTGCCTGACGCACAGTCAAATGTAGCTATGATGCAACTCATACCTCTTCCAGGGCTGCTGCCTTTGTTTCAGTTATAAGACATTATACTTGGATTTGTTTTCAGGCTTTACCTGATGACATTAAGGCCAAACATTTATATGCTCCTTTGGATAATAAGAATCTTTTTGGATCTCCTGCATCTGAACTTTTCAAGTCTGTCCAGGACGAGGGAAAAGCCTTACTGGAGCTGAAACATATTTTTCTACATCCTGCTCCCAAATTTCAGAGGAATTATTGCTCTGTCTGCTTTTATTCATAGGCATCTCTGTCTCCTCCCAAGGGCAAGACAGGTCCTAGGCATGCGCCTCCTGCCAAGTCTACTCAGACTTTTGCCTCCAAGAAACTCCTTCCCAGGATAAACCAGGGTCTATTTGACAGTTTGCTTCCTCCAGCCCTTGGCCGAGTTCCCATGTCCCTTTGTCTTCCCTGTCTCCTCCAAACTGGTTACAGATAACTTCAGAATTTTTTAGGTTCTTTACATTATCCATCAGGGTTACTTCATGGTTTGGAAGTCCCTTCCTCTTTTTTCAGGTATTCCTCAAACTCCTCAGGATCAACTGTAATTTCTCACAGGTTCTTCATTCTCTTTTGGCTCAGGGCACCATTCAGGCAATGCCTCGTGCCCAGATGAGAGAAAGATTTTACTCCAGGATGGTTCTGGTTCCATGAAAGGAGGGCACTTGGAGACCAGTTCTGGATCTTTTCCAGCTGAACACCTTTCTCAAGATTCCTTCCTTTTGAATGTTATCTTTGCAAACATTATTTCCACCTCTTTTACTCCAGGCCTTTCAGATCTGTCTGGATCTCAAGGATACATACCTTCACATCTCCATCCATCCTCTTTTCAGGAAATTTTTAGGTTTCTCTGTTTTCTTCCTTAAATTTTCAGTTCTTTGCTTCACCCATTGACCAGTCTACTACCCCAAGGATATTCAACAAATGCCTTGCTCCACACATTGCTTTTTGCAGGGTTTGAGGAATTCAGATCTTTCCCTGTCTAGACGATCTGTTTATTCAAGCTCTTTCTCCCAACATTCAGCTGCAGGACCTGAAGTTTACTACTTTCCTGTTACAAAATCTGGGGTTCACCATAAACTTACAGAAATCCAATCTGACCCCTTCCCAGTATCATATTTTCCTTGGATGCAGGCTTTAGTCGTGTTCACATGCTGGCATTCCTGCCTGACCCCAAGGCTCTGTCTCTAGTTTCCTTTTTCCAGTCCCTTCTTCTTCCTCTGGTGTCTGTCTCAGCCAGGGGAATTTCTCAGGGTTCTCAGGTTCATGGCTTCCACCATTTCCATGCTCCCTCTTAACAGGCTCCATATGAGAAAGCTTCAGTGGTACCTCAGGTCAGTGTGGCTTCAGCATTGCCACCACCTAGACTTTCTGGTACCTCAAGTTTGAGCTCAGTGGTGGCTTAATCAGATCTCTCTCTCTTAACTCAGGGTTTCCTTTTCAAGCTCCAGTTCTAACTCAGGAGCTCTTTATAAACACCTCAGACAGGGGTTGGGGTGGCTCCTGTGGCCCTCTCAAGGTTCAGGATCTCTGGCCTCCTCATCAGCGGACAGGCAACATCAATATAAAGGAGATGAGGGCTCTGCTTCTGGCTCTTCGGCCTTTTCATTTACTGTTTCATCCCAGACCCCTCAAAGTTTTACAGACAGTGCCACAGTGATGTGTTATGTCAGCAGTCAAGGGAGCACAAGATCTTTTCTACTTTGCAGACTAGCTGTTCAGGTCTGTAGTCTAGCTATCCAGTATCAAGTGACTCTTCAGGCAGTTTACATTCCCTCGGAGCACAGTCTAGTGGCACACTCCTTGAGCAGGTCCAGCACACAACCTCATTAATGCATGCTTCACAGAGATCTGTTCCTGGACATTTCCCATCAGTGGGGTGTTCCTCAGGTAGCTCCTTTTGCCTCCACTCTGAAAAGACAACTTATTCTATTCAGTTTCAGAGTCCCAAGTCCTCTGGCTTGGAAAGGGGGCAGCCTGTCTTTTCCTTGGAAGGGGATGTTTTTGTACGCCTTCCCTCCTCTTCCTCTGTTACCACGAGTCCTGCACAAGATCAGGCAGGACTCTCCCAAAATCATGCTAGTGACTCCCTTTTGGCCCAGACTACATTGGTTTCCCCCTTCTTCCTCACTTGGACAGGGGTAGTCACCACAAGTTACCTTACCAGGTGGATCTTTTCACACAAAACAAGGGATCTCTCATCCATCCTCAGTTGTCCACTTTTTGACTGATGCTGTGGTTGATAGGGTTTTGATCCCTTTCAGGCACCTTTTTTCTGAGGACATGCTTTGGATTTTGCAGGAGGCTAAGAAACCCACTACCAGGAAATTGTATGTGTCCATATGGAAGTGATTTTATGTTTGATGCCTCTCTGTCCTTCAGGATCCACTGTCAGTGGAGGTTCCTCTGGTTCTTGCTCATTGGTGTGATCTGCTCCATGCTGGGTTGGCATTGCTCTTCAGTTTAAGCTCACCTCTCAGCAGTTTCTGCTTGTCTGCCCTTGACTCCTCCTCTGGCCTCCAGATTTGAGGTCAAGCAATTCTTAAAATTCTTAAAGGATTGATAAATTGACTCAGGCTCCTTTTGAGCCTGCTTCTTCAGTTTCCTTACAACATTGTGCTTGAAAGACTGATATTCTTTTGGCCTTCACTTCTGCCAAGAGAGTGTCTGAACTTCAGACTCTCATGGTCGTTCCTTCTTTCTTAGTTTTCCAGAGAGACATGGTGTCTCTTCATACTAATCCTTGTTTTATGTCTAAGGTAGTCAATGAGTTATCCCTTAATCAGTCTATTCATCTTGCTTCCTTTTTTCCTACTCTTAGTTGGCGAGTAAGAAGGTTCTTCACACTTTGGATTTGCATAGACAGCTCAGATATTATTGGGATAAAACTAAAGTTATTCACATATCTGAACAGCTTTTTGTTTCCATTCATCCCAGGACTTTGAGTTTGGATGTCTCTAAGCAAACCATCTCCTCCTGGATTTCTAAGATAATTTCTTTTTGTTACTCATTTCATGGCAAACGTCTTTCCTTGTTGGTGAAGGTGCATTCTTCTAGAGTGGTTGCCCCCTCTGGTGCTTTTTTCCAAGGGTCTGGATACAGTTCCATCCTTGAGGCTGCTACTTGGTCCTCTGATCATACTTTCACTAAACATTACGAGTTGGATTTATTTTCCGGAGCTAAGGCAGGCTTTGCCAGGGCTATCCTGCATGGGTTTGTAGAGGGCTGTTCTGGGCCTTCCTCCTCCCAGGCTTACTGTTGGGCTATTGTACTCTCCCTTAGGTCCAGTAGGTGAAGAATATTGCAACAGTGATGTGGAAGGGCCTAGTACAGTTGTGTAGAATCTTAACATAACAGTAGATGTCCTTCTCTTTCACTGTTGCAGTATTCACTCCCTCCCACCTACCTCATCTGTTCTACCTCTTGCCCCATATTTTTCTTGCTGTCGTGGCTGAGGAGCTCATTTTCCTCTTCTTCTTTTTCTCCTTCTGGAAGCACATATTATCTTTGTCCCTAAGGGCATTCAGTTCCTCCTGGGGCTTATTCAGTTCTGAGTGTGTGTCTGTATGTGACCTTTATGCCCTACACCTTGAGCAAGGAGCAGATGTGAAGTATGATGGCTATAAGAACTAAAGGCTTTGGTATACTGGCTGGACATCGGGCTATCCTTAGCAGGAAATAACCCACCAAGTTGCTCACCAAATGATTTATAAAAATCAGTGTATACCAAGATTATATATTCCCCATTCCAAAGGAGGGATGGGCCTCCTTCAAAGTGATTACATGTGTAGATCTGCAGTCGTGGGACTCCATACATATCTGCTGACCTCACAGGATTTAAATGTAGTGAAAGTTTTGAAACATGAGAAGAATAAATCTAAGATAACATCTCTGCTTAATTTAGCAGAAGCATATCGGCGTCGAGCAGGAATGGAAATCAAACCAGAAGTAGATAAAAACCAGGCAGCAACTGAATGTGCTAAAAAAACAAAAGAAAGAATATAAGATGAAGGGCCAAATAAGGCAAGAAATGTGGTAAAAGCATAAATATAGTTGCAAGTATAGAAAACGTCTGGAATAGCCTTGTGTTGATTAGGAACAAACGCAGGAATGGTTAAGGAGAGGTGGATTCACATCAAAAAAATGAAAGGTTAATATTGGCAGCCCAAGTTAGTGGGCTATGTACACACTGGTTTACAAAGTCCATTGAACATGTGGGAGAAACAGACATATGTAGGTTTTGTAAAACCGAATTGGAAACAGTCACACACCTTGTTGCTGGTTGCGACGCACTAATGGCAGAGGGACTGTATACTGAAAGGCATAATTATGTGGCAATACTGTTACACTGGAAATTGTGCAAACATTATGGTATCGAAGTGGCTGAAAAACACTGGAAAGATGCGCCACAAAGAATCATAGAAAATGATGAAGTGTATATCACATGGCATCACCCAGTACCAACAGTTCTAAAGATAGATGCTAGGAAACCGGATATAGTGGTCGAAGAAAAGAAGACAAAAGTAGCATTGATCATTGAAATCACCACACACAGTGACTACAGTGTCTTGCGTACAAAGAGACACAAAGTCATAAAATAACCTGATCTGCAGGCAGAAACAACAGCCATGTGAAAGAAAGATACCCAGACAGTTCCAGTAGTAGGAGCAACTGGTCTTATAAAAAAGAATTTACAATCGTATTTAGATATGTTACCAATTCATGTAACACCGTATGAATTGCTGGAGTCATTGCTGGGCACATTGTGGGTGCTGCGAATAGTACTTTTGGCTAACATCAGAGTGAAACAATACTAATTTCATGAACTTTAATCGTACTTTGACTTAGGAATGGGGTCCATTCCCATCATGGTATTAGAAACCCCAAAAGACTTGGAAAAATTAGAAAGGAGATATCTTGGGTAAAGAGAAGGATGTCTACTGGGATATTAAGATTTTACACAACTGTATGTTTCTCTATCTATTCATCTTATATGGACAGTCTTTTTAAGGATGACTTATTTGCACCTTTTGCATGTTAAAATATATAACAACCCCATATGCACAGTTCCTTTTTTTTGTCTGGTTGTTCTGATGGTCATTCTAGAACAATTACCATGGATTAGTCATGAGAAGAATTGTCTAGCTACATTCTCAGATTTTCCCAAAAGATGTCAAAGCTGAGTTTTTGTATGCTTTCCTGAATAAAGATATATTATTTGTTCCTTTGTGTACTGAAATCCTTAAAGGTAATGAAAGGATAAAGCTGTTTCGGTTCAGAATGCAATGGCAGGGAATTTCATTAAGAGACTAAGGTCCTGCCAAGAGATGGGTTATTTCCAGCAAACAATTGGACTGTATTCCCACTCAAGTGTATTTCCTCTTCCCACACTGGCATTGCTACAGTACATCTCAGTCTGTCTTTCTTTGTAACACCACTATGTTTATCACATGGATCAATGCTGCCATAGCCTTAGCTATATGGGTTATATCCTGCTATTGATGTAACAGCTGGCCAGCTTCCAGAGCTTCAGGGCACCTTCCACATGCCCAAACCATTAGTCAGCTCAAGTGTAGCTGACTAAAAAGTTGAGTTTAGGTGCCAAGTCCTTCTGAGCTTTATCAACGCCATGGAATGGTCCTCTTGTAGACTTTCGAGGATCAGTTGTCTAATGCTATTCCAGGGCTCTGCAGATAAGTTATAGTTCTAAAATTAATATTTCACTGAAAAAGTATTTCTATTTACTGTCAAGTGACTTTTTTTAATTACTTTTAAATGGGAGATTGCATGACTTTTTCCTCTTCTTATGTGAAATGTATATCAAATTCAGTAGTATGTTTCCAGGAGATACTTAGTCTTTACCCACAGATGCATCAGACATTGAGAGCTCCATCCAGGAGTGGGAAGTCAAGGCATTCTGGAATAAGCCAGACAATATAAAGCACATAAGTGGTTAGGAGATGGCTGTTTTCTATTTTCTGAGCTACCTGTTAATGCCAGTCCTGCTGCTACTATTGACAGACTACAAACACAGAGACGTGGTACATAAGCAGAGGGTAACCAGCTCCAACTTTCCCCACCTTCATTGACAGATTCGCTACATTCTGTCAGAGTAGTACATCACTGCAGACAAGCTAAGCAATATGCTCTTGAAAGTCAGTTGAATCCATGGGGTCTTCCAGGAATTTGTCCATCTCAGATGAAGTTTCAAGTAGATCTGTTTGCATCCAGCTGCAACAGACAGTTAAAGAAATCCTGCTGCAGAATTCCTTATTTTAGACCTGGAAGTCAGTTGCCTTTTCAGTGCCTTGGGCAGGAATTTTTTTTTTTTTAAACTAGAAATTTCCACCCTTTTCTCTGCTATCAGTTGTTTCTCTCAAAGATTCAGAAGGACTCCCCAGAGATAATTGTGATTCTCTTTTGGCTCCGGCTACAGTGGTTCTGTGGTTCTCCCTTCTTTTGAATATGGACAAAGGCAATTACCACAAGCTTCCTCACAAAATGGACTTATTCACAGGACTGGGACAGTTTGGTAAACCCCAACCTTCAACTTTTTCAGTTGACTGCCTGGCTGACAGATTTCTGAGAATGTGCAACAGGTATTAAAGGAGGCAGTGAAACCTGCTACTAGAAAATCCCAGATGGACAAGTGATATTTTCTAGTTGGTGCCATTCCTAGAACTAGGACCTCTTTCAAGGCCCAGATGCCTCTGTCCCTTTGTGCGAGTTGTTTTGTGGTCTCTGTTATATGTCGAGATTCACCTGTTGGCCATATCTGCTGGTCTGCTCCAAGATGCCCCTTTTGTACCCTACCTCAGGTTAAGCAGTTTTTGAAAAGGATTTTTATATAGTATAGCCACCTACCTAAAACTCTGGTGCCTCCTTGGGATCCTAATTTGGTGTTGAGAAAACTTGCACTGTTTTCCTTGAAACCACCTCAATTAGCAGAGTTGAAGTTTTTATCTTGGAACAATTATTACATATTAAACTGGCCTCTACACAGAGAGTTACTGAGTTACAAGCTCTTATGGTGAGTTATTTCTGTCTTATTTATTCCAAAGATAGGATTATTTTGAGAACAAATTTTTCTTTAGTTTACTTAACCCAAGTTATTATCTCCCCGTTGTCTTTCCAAACCCAAATTATAGGGGAGAAAGAATTTCACATATTCTGGGTTTCCTTGGGGAACTCCGATACTACATTGACAAGATTTAACACCTTCAGGAGTGCTGATCAGCTACTTCTCTCCTATGAAGGTAAGCAAATGGGGCAGCCAGTTGCAAAAATGACTATTTAAATGGTTGTCCCATGCTATTGTTTGATGTTCTTCGTGTTTCACTATTGCAGTCATTACATTTGGGTTATCTGCCTGCAGGTAGCCCTCAGCCAGCCTGATTATCAAAGTCTTGGGTCCTGCGTTGGATGCTGACTTTTTCTTCCATGACGTCAGGTAGTCAGGGGTATAAAGCATGCAGCCAATGCCATTACATCAGTCTTTCTTGCCGCGTGGTGCTCGAAGCAGAAGCAGTTTGCAAGTGCCGGTCGGTCGACTCCTGAAATTTTCGTTTTCGAGTTTCAGAACCAAAGTCTTCAAAAAAGCTAAGTACCCCGTTGGGAATCCTTTTTCTTGCTCTAAACCAATGTCAGTAAAAGTTAACAATTATATTACTTGTGGAAAGCAAATGCCTCATAAAGATTTTCATCCGTGCTGCATTCCTTGCTTAGGCCCAGACTACAACGTCCCTCGCTGTCAGTTTTGTGCCTTATTCAATCCTCAAACTATTCTTCGTTAGTTCATTTTTGCATCAAACTATTTCGGTACTCTGTTTAATTATCCAGAAATGGCTTCTGTAAGCCATCCGACTACTGACATTCCAAAAAAAGTAAAGATAAAGACAGAGACAGACCACATAGGTCCAAAGCTGCCGATGATGCTTCTGTTAAGCTAGCCGCCAGTTCACCGGTACTCAGTGAGGTGCTTTCGCAGCCCCTGATACCTGCTACTTCTGATTCGCAGGCCTCTACTGAGACCCATTTGGAGTCCGGTATGCCGCAAGATGCTTCTTCGACTATGGAACCTGCGGATGTCTCTACCTTGGATGGGTCCGGAGCCACTGTGCTGGCACCGGCTTCTAAGGGTGTATTCAGGCCTATTGCCTTGCATTTCAAACCGACGCCATCTTCTTCTTCAAGGCCTAAAACTTGACCCATGCCTAGAAAACTGATGTCCAAACCGTATTACTCTGATTAGGGGAAGCCAGCCTTCTCCCTCTAAGAGACCTAAAACTGATTTTCCTTCTGATCAGGATTCTGAAATTTCTGTTTCTTCTGATGACCAGGATTTGCCCTTATCTACCTATGAGGATTCTGATGCAGAGGACTCCATACCCTCTGCTTCCCCTCCAGAAGATTTTTCTTTTGGTGAAACTTTGCACCCTCTTAGGGAGCATTTCCGCTGGGAAAGCCAGGATTACTCTGACTCTAAAAAGAGACTTAGGGAATTCTTACTCCCACCTCAACACAGACCTTTAGCTATCCCTCCAGTACTGAACATTGTAGATGATGCCTTCTTGGAATCTAGCCTGGCTCCAGACACTTTACCTCCTGCTCCCAGGAAACCTGACAGGTATTACAGAGTACCTGACTCTCACAAGTTCCTCTCTAAGAATCCTACTGCAGACCAAGAGACCATTTCACAAGAACCCAAAAACATTAAGGCTACTACTGCCAAAAACCCTACCCCCTCTGATAGAGATTCCAGGGCCTTGGACAGATGGGATAAGAAGGTATACACTTCTGCTACTTTGGCCAGTAGGGCCTTAAACCGTCAGTTTCATAAGTATCAGCAGCATATTACTGGACTACTTGAACAGAAAATTATGTTGATTCCTGACTGTGCTGAAAATAAAGAATTACATGAGTTAATGCATTTTGCTGAACAAGTTGGTAAACATACTTTGCAATGTGGTTTTGACTCTTTAGAAGCATCTTGCAGGGCTGCTGTCACTGGGTCTGTTCTTAGAAGGCATGCTTGGCTTAAGGAGCAAAATTTGCCAGATAATGTTAAAGCTAAATTACTGGATGCTTCCTTAAACCAAGACCACCTGTTTGGCAACAAAGCAGAAGAAGTACTTAAAAAAATGGAGGAAAAAGCAAAATCTATGCAAACTGTTAAAGATTTCCTGCAAGTACAGCCTCCCAGATTTAGTAGGCATTGCCCTTCTAAGAATTGGTCCTTTCCTGTCTCTTCCAGGCCTTCTCAGTCCAAGCCCAGGAACAGCAGACCACCTAGGCTACAGTCTCAAGGTACTCACAGGCCTAAGCAGTGGGGGGCTCCCACTTCCAAAGCTGGAAGTAATAAGACACCCCCCCATGGTAAACTGTCACAATGACTTAACCTTAAACCTTCCAAGTCCTGCTCAACTGCCTGCTCCCTTAGGGGGAAAGATTGCCCTGCATGCAAAAAACTGGGAACTCATTACCCAAGATAAATGGGTTTTAAATATAGTTTCCCAAGGATACAGATTCCACTTCGCTTCTAAGTATCAGGGCTATTCATCCTGTCCCAGCAGAGGAATGGGGACAAGATTTTTACTCAAGACTTTTCCTGGTACCCACAAAAGACAACTGGCATCCTATCCTGGACCTCTCTATTAAAAAATACCTTTTTGGTAATCCCAAAATTCAAAATGCTAACACTTCATCAGCTGCTTCCCATGCTAGGCAAAAATGCCTGGTTGGTAACACTGGACTTAAAAGAAGCTTACCTGCACATTCCAGTAGGGGAATCTTGCAGAAAATACTTACACTTCAGAGCAGGCTACATGCACTATCAGTTCTCTGCACTGCCCTTTGGCTTATCTGCTGCGTCCAGGGTATTCACAAAGTGCCTAGCTCCAGTCATTGCATTCTGCAGGCAAATAAATATTCAGATATACCCATACCCGGACGATTGTTTAATTCAGGCAGAAAGCCAGGACATACTATTAAATCTTCTGGCATTTGTAAAGAAACTGCTAACCTCACTGGGGTACACCATAAACGAAAAGAAATCTCACCTAGTACCCTGCCAACAAATTGTATTCATGCGAGCAAACTTGAAGACAACTTCCCAAATGGCCTACCTCATGCCAGAGAAACAAGATGTTCTTCGTGTTTCACTGTTGCAGTCATTACATTTGGGTTATCCTGCTGACAGGTTGCCCTCAGTCGGCCTGAATTCCAAAGTCTTGGGTCCTGCGTCGGTTGCTGTCACCTCTTTCCTGACGTCAGGTTGTCAGGGGTATAAAAGATGCAGCCGACGCCATTTTATTTAGTCTTTCTTGCCGCGCAGTGCCCGAAGCAGAAGCAGTTCGCAAGTGCCGGTCGGCCGACTCCTGAGATTTTCATGTTCAAGTTTCAGATCCAAAGTCTTCATTAAAAGCTAAGTACCCCATTGGGGAAACTTTTTTCTTGCTCCAGACCGATGTCAGAAAAAGTTAATAATTGTATTTCTTGTGGGAAGCAAATACCTCATAAGGACTTTCATTCTTATTGAATTGCTTGCCTAGGCCCTGACCATGACGTTGCTAGTTGTCAGTTTTGTGCTAGATTTAACCAACGCACTATTAAGCATCGGTACAATTTTGCATTAAGCTATTTTGGGCGAAGATTTAATTCTATAATGTCGTCAGATAGCCATCCGACTACCGGAGTTCACAAAAAAACGAAAAGAAAAAGACAGGCAACCGAGATCCAAAACCGACGACGAAGCTTCTCCTAAGCAAGTCGCCGGTTCGCCTGTCCTCAGTGAGGTGCTTTCGCAGCCCCTGATGCCCGCTACTTTAGAGTCGCAGGCCGCTACCGACCCCACGTGGAGTCGGCCAGGCTGCTGGAAACTCAAGGTATTGGAGCCTCGGAGATTATTCCCTCAGATGGGTCCAGAGCCGCTGAGCAGGTATCGGCTTCCGAGGGTGTTTTCAAACCCAAACAATTATATATTAAACCAACTTCAAAGGCTAAAACACCTTTAAAGGCAAAGAAACAAGTTCACCAGCCATAAAGACAGGCCTCCATGCCCAAAAATCAGATGCTCAAAATGGCCGAAGGCTTAATTACCTTGATCAGGGGTTCCCATCCCCCTCCTGATAAAAGGCCTAGGCAAGAGACAGACTTTGAATATTCAGATCAGGTTTCCATTTCTTCTGATTAGGAATATTATCTTCCCTCGTATTAGGATTCTGATGCTGAAGAGTCAATTCCTTCAGCTTCTCCTCCTGAGGACTACTCTTTTGGGGAAACCTTGCATACCATGTGGCAGCACTTCCACTGGGAGAGCCAAGATTTTTCAGAATCTAAGAAAAGGCTCAGAGACTTCCTTTTACTACCTCAACATAGGCCTCTAGCTGTTCCACCTGTGTTAGACTTTGTAAGTGATGTGTTCTTGGAGTCTAGTCTGACCCCTGACTCTCTACCTCCAGCTCCTGTTAAGCCGGACAGATACTACAGGGTCCCTGATTCTCGTAAATTCCTTTTCAAAAACCCTACTGCAGACCCAGAAACTATTTCACAGGGTCCGAAAGGGGTCAAGGCTTCTACTGCAAAAAACCCTACCCCCTCTGACAGGGATTCTAGGGCACTGGAGAGATGGGGAAAAAAGATTTACACATCTGCTACTTTGGCTATAAGGGCTTTAAATTGCCAGTTTCATATGCTCAAATGTCAGCAGTGTAGCATGACACTGCTTAAACAGAAAATGATGGCAAATTCTGAATGTGCAGAAAACAAAGAAATGCAGGATTTATTGCATGCAGATGAACAATTTGGAAAGCATACTTTGCAATGTGGGTTCGATTCTCTGGAGGCCTCCTGCAGGGCCGCTGTTACGGGTTCTGTCATTAGGAGGCATGCTTGTTTAAAGGAACAAAATCTGCCTGACCATGTTAAAGCAAAATTATTAGATGCTCCTTTACAACATGATACCTTGTTTGGTGTTAAGGCAGAAGAGGTGTTAAAGAAAATGGAGGACAAAGCTAAATCTATGCAAACGGTCAAGGATTTCTTACAGGTACAGCCATCTAGATTTAGCAGACACTGGCCTACAAATAATTGGTCCTTTCCAGTCTCAGACAGACCTCATAGGGGCAGATCCAGATGCCCTAGAGGCAGATCACAGCTGGAAGGTTCCTACAGGTCTAAGCAGTAGAGTGCCTCTACCTCCAAAGGTGGAGAAGACAAATCACAATCATATAGGAAACAGTCCCAATGACTTCCCCCTGCCTGCACCAAGCACTTATCTTCTGGCAGCACCCTTAGGGGGAAGACTAGCACTTTTTTCTCAAAATTGGCACATTATAACCCAGGACAAATGGGTTCTAGACATAGTGTCACAAGGCTACAAGTTTCATTTCCATACCCTGCCAAGGGCAAACGGTTGGCCGGACCTGCCAAAAAATCAATTGGCAGAGGCTCAAAAACAAGTCGCTGCTCTCATGGACATGAGGGCAATTCAACAAGTGCCACAGCAAGAGCAGGAACAAGGATTTTACTCAAGACTGTTCTTGGTACCCAGAAAGGACAAAGCATGGACCTATGTATTCTAAACACTTTCCTGGATATACCAAAATTCAATATGTTGACCTTACAGCAGCTTCTGCCCATGCTGGGCAGCAAGACTTGGCTCATGGCTTTAGACCTAAACGAGGCATACCTGCATGTCCCAATCAGACAATCATGCAGAAGATACCTCAGATTTAAGGCTGGCTCAAAGCATTACCAATTTTCTGCACTGCCCTTTGGCTTATCTACTGCACCCAGGGTCTTCACAAAGTGCCTGGCACCAGTAATTGCTTACTGCAGACAACGAGGAATACAAATATATCCTTACTTGGACGACTGTCTCATACAAGCAGAGAACAAGGACATTCTACTACAGCATCTGACCTTTGTGATGAGACTTTTAACATGCCTAGGGTACACAGTCAACAAAATGAAATCAAAACTAGTACCCTCTCAAGAGATAATATTCCTGGGTGCAAGCTTAAATACAACTGCCCAGATGGCTTATCTCACTCCAGACAAACAATGGCAACTGACTACCTATTTCAAGGAAATGCCAACAAAGGCCCAGTTATCTGCAAGAAAAATTCTGCAGGCTTTGGGCTTCATGGCATCCTGCATCTTACTAATTCCATATGCAAGACTGCATATGAGGAAAATTCAGTGGTACCTAAAAAGTATCTGGACACAACATTTCCACAGTCTGGAAACAATGATTACTCTAATACCCTGCCTGCAACAGGATTTTTGATGGTGGGCAAAGGCTTGTCACCAAAACAAGGGACAGCCATTCTCACTACCCCCAGCCAGACAGAGCCTAACGACGGATGCATCAGATTATGCCTGGATGGCTCACATGGCAGGAAGAGGCATTCAGAGCACCTGGTCCATAAACCAAAAGCATCTACATATCAATCAAAAAGAGATGCTAGCTGTTCAAAATGCCCTGACAGTCTTCAAGGACCTACTTCATCCGGGACAACTACTGATAAAGACAGACAACACTACAGTCATGTGGTACATAAACAAACAGGGGGAACTCATTCTTACCCCCTATGCAGACTAGCCATGGCTTTATGGGACACAGCATTGACTTACCAAGTTCATCTGCAAGCACAATTCCTGCCAGGAAAGGAAAATACTCTGGCAGAAAAACTAAGCAGAAACCTCATGGATCCCCATGAGTGGCACCTGGATCCACAAGTCTTCAGCATGATAACAATGGAATGGGGACGCCCGGACATAGATCTGTTTGCCTCCCCTCAAAACAATCCACTAAGAAGATTCTGCACAAGGACTTATCACAGACAAGCTTGGAAAGTGGACACCTTATCTTTCAACTGGACAAACCTATCAGTATATGCCTTTTCTCCACTGCCTCTCCTCCCCAAAGTACTCCTAAAGGTGAGGCAGGAGAAACCAAAAATGATTCTGATTGCCCCAGACTGGCCATGCCAGTAATGGTATCCGATCTTAAGGACCTTGTCCCAATGCCCAGCCTGGACCTTACCTCAAATACCTCATCTACTGACCAAGCAAAACAATCAGATTCTGCACAGCCAACTCAGGACCCTAAACCTGGCAGCATGATGGATAATGTAGCCATACAAACCACACCTCTCAGTAAAGCTGTGATGGATGTCATTTTAGAAGCCAGAAGGCCTAGTACTAGAAAATCCTATGCTGGGAAATGGAAGAGATTTTGCACTTGAAACCAAGCTCAAGGAACTGATACAGCTGTCCCAAATATTCCTCAGATTTTGCAATATTTAACTGAGACGCTGTACAAAGGCCTATCTTTTTCATCAATTAAAATCCATGCCTCTGCCATTTTGGCTCATTACAATACAGAGCCACCACTCTTTTCTTATCCTTTATTAAGGCAGTACCTCAAAGGAGCCAAAAACTTAAGGCCACCAAGGAAAACGCCAACACCTGCATGGGACCTCAATTATGTCTTGGAAAAACTCACCCTACCTCCTTTTGAGCCAGCTGCTACTGCGGACATAAAGGTCTTATCTTGGAAAACAGCTCTGCTCCTAGCAATAACTTCTGCAAGACGAGTTTCAGAGCTACAGGCTGTCATGGCTGTTGGAACCCTTTTATCATTTTCTATCCAGACAGGGTTCCTCTGAGAACAAACCCTACATTTATGCCTAAGGTGGTATCCAGTGTAGCCCTTAACCAAGCAATTCATTTGCCAACCTTATATCCAAATCTACAGAACAAGGGGAGAAAATTCTGCATTCTTTGGACATACACAGACAACTTAGATTCTACTTGGACAAAACTAAAGTTTTCAGAAAGACAGAGCAATTACTAGCGGCATATGCCACAGCATCACAAGGAAAGGCTATCTCCAAGCAGACTGTTTCAAAGTGGATAGGTCACTGCATTCATTTCTGCTACTCACAACATGGCAAACCAGTGCCTAAGGACATTAGGCCACATTCAGCCAGAGCTGCAGCCACTTCTGCAGCCTTTCTAAGGGGAGTACCAACCAAAGACATTTTGGAGGCTGCTACTTGGAGTTCAGTGCATACCTTTACAAAACATTACAATCTGCCTCTTTACTCTGAATCCAGGGCAGGCTTTGCCACTGCAGTTCTGCAGGGCCTCATAGCCGCTCCTAATACTGTTTAGCTTCAGCCCCCCAACCATAGCTTTGGGACTCAACCCAAATGTAATGACTGCAACAGTGAAACACGAAGAACATAGTACAGTTGTGTACACTTACCATAAATGTAGATGTTCGAGTGTATTCACTGTTGCAGTCCAGGTTACCCACCCGCCGCCATCCCCCTTATTTTTGCTGGAACATATCTTTACTTCTCTAATCTATACAACCTAGATGGTGTATTTGCTTATAGATGAAGGTAAAACTTATTTTGGTGCATGTATGTTTTATTTACCTATTTTAGCCTACCCTTTTGGGGCCACCTGACATCTGGGGCAAGAAAAAACAAATAAAATGGTGTCGGCTGCATCTTTTATACCCCTGACGACCTGACGTCAGGGAAGAGGCGACAGCAACCGACGCAGGACCCAAGACTTTGGAATTCAGGCCGATTGAGGGCATCCTGCCAGCAGGATAACCCAAATGTAATGACTGCAACAGTGTATACACTTGAACATCTACATTTATGGTAAGTGTACACAACTGTACTTTTATTTGACAGCCTTCTTCAAACTACTGGCCACAAAGACCCTGCTGTCTGCAAGGAAAATACTGCAAGCCCTGGGGTTCATGGACTCTTGCATTCTACTAATTCCATATGCAAGACTGCATATGAGGAAACTACAATGGTATCTAAAAAGCCTATGGTGTCAACATTCTTAGGACCTGGAATCAATGATTCCCATCATTCCTTGAATAAAGACAGAGTTCCTTTGGTGCCACCACAACAAGGGACTGTCATTCACTCTACCCCCTGCCACCCAAACCCTAACAGACACATCAGACTATGCATGGGGGGGCTCATTTGGCAGGGCAGTGCATTCAGGGCAAATGGAACCAGGGTCAAATGCACCTGTATATCAATCAAAAAGAAATGTTAGCTGTACAGAATTCTCTGACAGCCTTCAAGGACCACATTCTTCCAGGACAATTATTGGTAAAGACAGACAACACCACTGTTTATGTGGTACATAAACAAGCAGGGGGGAACCTACTCGTACCCTCTTTGTGGACTACCCATGGCTCTGTGGAACACAGCCTTGAGCTACCAAGTGCACCTACAAGCTCAATTCCTGCCAGGCAAGCTAAATTCACTGGCACATGACCTAAGCAGAAGTCTCATGGACCCACACGAGTGGAAACTGGAACCAAAGATATTCAACATTTTGATGAACAAATGGGGGAGCCCAAAGATAGACCTGTTTGGCTCCCCTCAGAACTACCAATTGGACAAATTCTGCACTAGGACTCCCCACAGACAAGCTTGGAATGTGGATGCCCTGTCCTTCACCTGGGAAAGCCTCTCAGTTTATGCCTTTCCCCCTCTGCCTCTCCTCTCGAAAGTTCTGCTAAAGATCAAACAGGACAAACCAAGGACAATCCTCATTGCACCAGACTGGCCACGCCAACACTGGTACCCCCCTCTTGCACAGTATGTCACTGCTGGAACCATGGCACCTGCCTCAGATCCATTCCCTGCTGTCTTAGCAGGAGGGTCAGATTCTGCACCCCCAGCTTCAACCCCTGAACCTTGCAGCCTGGCTAATTACCTGAGCTCTCCAGTGCCATCCCTCAGTAAGCAAGTGTTGGATGTCATTCTGGAGCCAAGGAGGCCTAGTACTAGAAAATCCTATGCTGAAAAGTGGAAAAGATACTGTTCCGGGAGCCAGACTCAGGGGATGGGCACAACAGTGCCCAGCTTACCGCATATTCTTCAGTACTTAACAGAGATGCTCCACAAGGGCCTTTCCTTCTCATCTATTAAAATTCATGCCTCAGCCATTTCATCACATTGTAATACTGAGCCACCCCTCTTCTCTCACCCCCTGCTGAAGCAATTCCTCAGAGGGGCCAAACATTTGGCCACCCAGGAGATCCCCCACTCCAGCCCGGGACCTTAACTTAGTATTGGAAAAGCTCACTCTTCCTCCTTTTGAGCCAGCTGCAACTGCAGAGTTGAAATTCCTTTCTTGGAAAACAGCCTTCCTTCTAGCCATCACTTCAGCAAGAACAGTGTCTGAATTACAGACCCTTATGGCAGTGGAGCCCTTCATCATCTTCCATGCAAACAGGGTGTCCCTCAGGACCAATCCTTCCTTTATGCCCAAGTTGGTATCCAGTGTGGCCCTTAATCAGTCCCATTAATTTGCCAACCTGCTTTTCTAATCCACAGAACAAAGGAGAATGAATACTGCACTCTCTGGATGTGCACAGACAACTTAGATTTTATTTGGATAGGACTAAGCCTCTCAGGAAAACTGAACAGCTGCTAGTTGCCTTTGCTGCAGGGGCATAGGGGAAGACCATTTCAAAGCAAACCATTTCTAAGTGGATAGGCCATTGCATTAATTTCTGCTATAAGCACCCTGGAAAACCTACCCCACAGGGGATAAGATCACATTCCACCAGGGCTGCATCTACTTCAACAGCCTTTCTCAGAGGTGTCCCTACCAGGGACATCCTAGAAGCTGCTGCCTGGAGCTCTGTACATACCTTCACCAAGCATTACCACTTGCCTATTTTTTCTAAATCCAGAGCTGGTTTTGCCACTGCAGTCTTGCAGGGCTTAATAGCTGGTCCTAATGCTGTCTAACTGCCTCCTCCCTTCCTTAGCTTTGGCAATCCACCCAAATGTAATGACTGCAACAGTGAAACATGAAGGACATAGTACAGTTATGTACACTTACTATAAATGCAGATGTTCAAGTGTATTCACTGTTGCAGTCCCTCCAGCCCCCTGACTTCTATTGGCTATACCTTTTTTCTTGTTTGCTGTATTTAAGCTTTCTGGTGTATTTGATTTTTATTGGAGGCATAACCTTGCATATAATTGCTTCCCATTATGGGGACACCTGACATCTGGGGCAAGAAAAACTGATGTAATGGTGTTGGCTGCATGCTTTATACCCCTGGCTGACTACCTGATGTCATGGAAGAAGAGACAGCATCCAACGCAGGACCCAAGACTTTGTTAATCAGGCTGGCTGAGGGCTACCTGCAAGCAGGTAACCCAAATGTAATGACTGCAACAGTGTATACCTCGAACATCTACATTTATGATGTGTACACAACTGCACTTTCTCACCTAAGCAAGACACTTTCAGACAAAGGCAGGGACCATTTTTCCACGGTTCTGGGTACTTTGTGACTTAGAAAGAGACAGACTTTAGAATTTTTGTAAAGATAACAATTTGCTCTTCTTTTATATCTTTACCAAGTAACAAAAGCTAAGGACTAGATTCCAAAAGACTTGCTGTCATTTTAAGTGATTTACTTTGGTGTAAGGCCTCTCTGTAAACAAGCTTACACCAGGGAGCTAGATTGCAAAAGACCAGCTCACTGAGAGCTAGTCTTTTGGAGCCGGGGGGCATTTTTTTTCCCTCTAGATATGGAGCAGTCTATGCTAGGACTTTTCTCCAGTGGCCAACGTTTAAATATTAGCAGTGGCTTGGCATTTGTAGATTACTTTCTGATTACATTTATACAATACTGTCAGATTAGTTTTCCAGACAATGATTGTCACATTTTGTATATAGCTGTTACTTGCTATTATTACAGTATCCAAGGTATGAGCAGACCATTTGAATACAGACATATTATAAAAACTTGATGACCAGTTATATAGAACTGTTTGGCTGACAGTCTAATTGGATAGTACAAATATGTATTGTGATCAGTTGGGCTTTCCAGCAGAAGTGCCGGACTCCATCCCTTGTGAAAACTAAACCATGATTTAAATAAAAAAAAAAGAAATTGTGAAACTCGTTAAACAGAGGTCCCATCTGCTTGAGTTGGTGGTAGCTCAGTTCGATGCTGACAGTCTTATGACACATATTGAAAACAGTAGGGGAGGTTACCTGATGCCTGTAGTGGTGTAAATATAACATTTGGTCTCGAATTGTTGGTCAGTGTCAAACCTTGTTACTTAGAAAAGGGTTTAAAATTTTCTTTTGTAATTCAGCTACCAAATTAACTTTTTGTAAACTTTCCATTTTGTTGCACCCTACCTGAGTATCGCTGAGAAACAAAATGTGTCTTTAGACCACCAAGGGAAACTGCTGGCTTAGTTTTTTAAAGTGATTTTTTTTTTTATCTTAAATAACAAAATGAACCAGTATCAGTCTAGTAGTAGTATTGTGAGTCATTTGGAAACAGCATTTTATATTAGTAGCAAGTTCTGTTTGCTTAATGTTGAGGGAGAGGGTGTGAACAGTTGAAGCCGGCATACCCATCCTGGGAAGGAGGGAGTCATTGTGACTGTATGCATCACTTCCTCAACAGGAGTACTTAAAAGTTTGCAGTTTGCATCTTTTGGGTCCATATGGCTGATGTTGCACATTAAGCCAGGAGATCATTTTAAAGTGCCTAAATGAGGGGCTTCTATGGCACTGGCTTGACTATAGCCATCAGCTGCTCTAGGAAGGGAGTTTGATGGGGGGAGGGAGGAGACCTTCATGAGGCTGGTAGCCTGATGACTCATGATAGTTTCCTGAATGTTGCCTCCAAAGGTAGGCATATGGGCTATAGTGCTCTCACCCTGGCCTGAGAGTAAATTGCCTGGCTCTCATTCCAAAAGAGAAAGATGGGGCTGATATGGGACTGGCTGGAGAGTCTTGATGGCTAGGAGGTGAGTTAATGTGCCTCTTTTCAAATCTGTTTTGTTAAATTGCTTAATGAAATTTCTGCTTAACCTTTGGAAAAGTGTTTGACCTTAGTCAAGCTACATTGGTTTTGTTTGTTCTTTTCTCTTTTGTATGTTTAATTTACCTGTTCCTCACTGTGTAGAAAGCTTCTGGGTGTGGGAGAGTAAAATGAGAGGGGGAACATATTCGTTTAAACTAACTTGGGAATTAGAAAATAAAAGGTCAGGTGTGAAAATTTCTGGGAAAATGCAAAAGTCAATCCCAATCAGAATAATTGAGGCTGTTGGCAATATTCCAAAAAGTTTAATCACAGGAATTCTCTTTCTTATCCCTATATTCCAAGTCATTCATTTCAGAAGAATACAAAACTTCAGCTGCTGTGTACTTGTGTATTTAAAACAGAAAATATAAATGCTAATAAATAATTTTCAACATTCTCTGAAAGCTAGCAATCATTTTATTGTAAGCAGGAAAAATATTTGCCATAAACTTTGGTCCCTGTTTTAATACTGAACTTTGAGGTGGGCTAAGATCATTCAGTTGCAGTAACTATGTTGGTTTTATTTATTACTTAATGTAGTCCTGTGATTCTTGCATGTTTGTTAAAATAAGTGTACTTTTTCAAATCATACATAACTCCTTGTATTGCCAAGGGAAAACTAGATGTTACATAGATCTGTCACTTGGGCCAAGTGGTGGCTATGAAAGGAAATGAATGATGAGATACTTCATGTAGAAGTACAGTGGTGGTATGTGTGCAGAGGGGCCAAAATGATAAACGTAAATTATTTACAGCTACACATTTAAGTGACACTTTATGGTGATTGAGGATGTGATATTTTCAATATTGGTAAGCAGTCAATTAGGCAACGCATATGCATTCATCATTATTACTGTATATAACTGGAGTATTGGCTGTGCCTGTCAATTGCTACTTAAGTCACTTTAGCATTTCTTTAGTCTTTTTCTAGAAGGCTTTTGTAACCAGTGTTCCAAGAGCATAGTCTCATGCACAATAAATTAACTTTTTTCATGGTCGTTTGTTATAAACGAACAGTATAACAAATATAATATAGTTCTGTCTTATGCCTACTGAAAAAGGGAATTTATGTGCTGCTTGTACTTTTTTTCGTGTGTGTGTGTGTGTGTGTGTGTGTGTGTGTGTGTGTGTGTGTGTGTGTGTGTGTGTGTGTGTGTGTGTGTGTGTATATATATATGTATGTGTGTGTCTAGTGTATAAGCTCGAGTGCACACAATATCGAATGGGGAAATCTCGAGCAGTAAACAGCGAAGTCCCATTTGCACTTAATTGCAAAATAACAAACCACGAAATATCACATTTCACTAAGGCAGATGATTGCAGTGCTACCCAAGTGCCACACCCGCAAAAGGAAATCACCATAAAGTGAAAACAGTCCATTCTAGTATACAGCACAAACTACACCTAAAGACATTGAAATAAAGTGAATAATCACCGTCACCTAAACTTAAATCATGAACTTCCCCATTACATCTGTAGAGTAGCTATTGCCCGAACAAAATGTACACTATCATATGTTCCCTTGTTCTCAAATATGGTTTGGAGCTGCTTTTGCCTTCTCAGCAAGCTACATTTTTTGGGAGACTGAGGACAGGCTGTACAGAGATGACATCTGATTTCATCTGCCCGATTCTGCTCTCTAACATTTGCAGAAACTACAGTAAAGACATCACAAATGTGCTTCCCAGTCAAACATTTGAACCTCCGGTGCCAAGCTTCCACACAATTCTGTGTGCGAGGTAAGCCTAAGTCATTCAGAATGCTAACATTCCAAAACGTCATGGGAAGCAAAGATGGGAATCTTACAGAGGTTGTAGACCGGGTGCTAAACCTCCGGGGATTACCATACAAATACCACTCAGCAAAGTACTTCAATAACTCCCTGCCATCAGGAGGAAAGCTCTCCCTAAGCTGAATAAATGTTTTTATGACATCCTTTTCTTCCAGAAATGCTAATGCTGCTAACTGTTTAACTGCCAATTGAAACTGCATATTAGAGTTGTATAATGCACCTAAACCTTTAGACTGTACCTTTCACCATATATTTCTACCAAAGTGGAAGAAATGCCCTTTACAAATCACGTTTCTAACATTCAACTTAATACTTTTTATGGCTGCAATTTCAAAGTCAGAGAGCAAATAGGAAATATCACATTCCGACTGTTCAGCAGCACGCATTTCAAACAAACACTGCCACATGTAATTATAGCAGCGGAGAGACTTTTTACTCAACAAACAGTATACTAATGGGGCACTTTTAGAGTATGCTTTGTACTTTAACAACGGATGTATGGTATACAGTTGTCGACATTGAGTTCCCCTGGAGAGGTATGTTCCTTCAATAAGCCAGATTTAACTTATGCACATATCTTTCAAGTTTTGAATAGTTGTTAATACCACAACTATTGAATAATTGCTAGCATCACACAATTTCCTGTCTAGTAGCATTCCTTCTTTTAAAGGAAAATCCTCAATTTGTATTTCTAACAAACCTAACATGGAACATAATTTACTACCCCTTTGCTGCATTCTAACTCTATGTACTCACACTATAAAAGTGCTTTCCTGCTAGGGAATGTGGGAGTGAAGTCAAGTGAAGAAGATGCAACTGCATCGTCAACTATGAGACAAGGTGAATCCCTAGGTAGGGCAGCTCTCTGCTTCATACTGTGGCACTGCATATTTCTCCACTTCCTCAGGCTCCCCAGAATGGTTGTGAGGAGCAGACTTGACTAATTCCTCACCCATACTGACTACCTCCATGATAGCTCTGCCTCTGCAAGACGCACCTTTTTTATATCTACAACACCAGTATTTACGGGTTTTACCCATTTTTTCTAAATTGTAAATGTACCCTTCCACTATGAGTACAGCCTTACCCTTCTGCGATTTAGATGTTTTATACACTTCCCCCAGCACACCGGGAGCATTTCTGCGTTCATCCGCCATAGTAAGTAGCCGTAGCTGAATACGGCATCTGTGATGACTGCACGAAATTTAAAGGAAAACACAGGGAGCACTGCTGCTGTGATAGGTTCGTGATTTTCTGCTTTCTGTTTTATGTGGTTTCGAGTTACTGTGGTTTTGTGCAACTCGGATCGAGATTTCCCCATTCGATATTATGTGATTGTGTGCACTCGAGCTTATACACTAGACCCATATATGTGTGTGTGTGTGTGTGTGTGTGTGTGTGTGTGTGTGTGTGTGTGTGTGTGTGTGTGTGTGTGTGTGTGTGTGTGTGTGTGTGTGTGTGTGTGTATGTATATATATATATATATGTATATATATATATATATGTATATATATATGTATATATATGTATATATATATATATATATATATATATAATATGAGGTAAGCAAATAAAGTTTCTTGTTCTCAGACTGTAAGTACTATACACTTCACTGCAATTCATTTATTTTTTTTTTTCTTTACCTTTTTATAGGACCAGTGTGTCATTTGTGAGTAGTATCTATGAATATGGGTGAGAAGAAACCAGAGCCTCTGGATTTTGTAAAGGATTTTCAAGAATATCTTACTCAGCAAACACACCATGTCAACATGATTTCTGGATCTGTAAGCAGTGATAAAGAAGCCGAAACAATGCATAGTGGTAAGAAGATAACAGATTAAAACATTACATCAATATTCAGAGATGCTCAATTTGCATCCTGACAGCGACAGAAGATGGAAATCTGGATTTCGTGTTGGCTGTATAAATGCTGGTTACTTGCTATCCTGTTTGTCCGATCCGACTAATAGATTCTGAAGCAGTTTGTCTATTCCATTCTGGCATAACTAATGCTCTAGCCTCAAACTCCTTTAAACTTTTCCTACCCATAATCCCCTAATGTAACATTTTTCTTCAGATCTTGTTTGCCTCCATCGTGAATGAACATCTGCTGCTGCTGCTGCTAAGTGCTCGGCCTTCTTTTGTGGGAATTATCATTTCATTGTGCTGTTATCGCTATTTTGCTAAGAGTATTTTCTGAACAACATTGAAGCTCCTTTTATCTATCTTTTATTAACACTGTTACTTCGTTATTTTCTGTTCCTTCTCGCATCATGTAAATGGGAGGCCTACTGACCCCACATACTCTTCCCTTGTCAGCTTTAAAAAAGAATCTTATTGTGACTGTTTTCTTCACCTGTGCAGTGTTCTACTGATGCATATTGTATCATTGTAACAGTCTAAGTGCTTGGCTTACGCTACAGTTGAGCACTGTGATGAAAGGTTTTTTTTCCCCTAAGTGTAAAGTATAGCCTTAAAATTCCATCCCAGCGCACCTCAGTCTGCAAGGCGCTCAGTCCTCAATCATTGGCAGATCACAAAAATAAGGTGATTCTCAATGGATTCTTTCTTCCAGACCCTTATAGCAAGAAAAAAAAAAAAAACGAAAGGAAAATTGCAAAGAAAAGCACAAAGAAAGAAACAAAAATGGAGATGAGAGCCGGGATTTAGAATAAAAAAAAAAAAAAAAAGAGGAAAGCAGATGACAGCCTTTTGTTGGATCCACAGGTTCCAAGGTTTGATCTTACATCTTGTCCAGTAACAGTGGTACAGTCTAATATAACTCCAGCTTGCTCAGATCCCATTGTAATTGTTGACAAGTCATCTGGAAGATTTCTACACTTTCATCTAGGATCCATTCATTTCCAATTCAGTGCCTTGCCCTTTGGCCTCCCTACAGCCCCCCTGGAGTTTACCAGGTACATGGCAGAAGTCTCTGCTCTTCTGCATTTCAGAGATACTTGCATGTTTTCATATTTGGATGATTGGCTTCTTGCAGCTATAACAGGAGAATATCTTACTGTAGTCAGAGACTACCTGCTTCAATTCTGCCTATCCTTGGGCAACACTGTAAACTATGAAAAATCAAAACTTCATCTCAGTCTATGCATGCTGTTTATTGGATGCCATCTAGTTAAAATGCATAGTGTCTCTACTGCCAAAAAGGATACAATCTTTCAGAACAGCAGTCTGCTGCCTGTTGGGTCAGTGCTGTCCACCTGCAATCTTATTTCTAGGGTTAATGGCTTCAACATTTGTTATGGTTTTGTTCACTCACATCTTCATGCAAGTCCTCCAGTGGCTGTTCAGGGTACAATGGTCCCAGACTTCCGATCATCATCACTCAGTTGTGCAGAGCTCATTGGGACTGGTGGCTAACTTCTCCCATCATTTACACAGGAAAGTTGTATTTCATTTCTGGTGGCAGTTACTTGGAGTTGCAGGCCTTGCCATTCAACCCTCCTTACTTAATCTTTCACAAGAATCATCCAAGACCAATGTAAACCGACTGATTAGTTTACCAGTCTTCTTCACAAACCATTCCAACAAAGGGGAATATCTTCTGCATATGCTTAATGTACACTAAAGGCTAAGATGCTTGGCTTTTTGTGTCCTTTGCCTGTAGCAAATTGGAGAAGAAGGTTTGCAAAGTTCATTGTCCAGATGACTATCTGACTGCATTTCCTTTGTGTAGACTTTTCACGACAAGACCTTACTAGTCAAATTAGAAGGCTGATTCAGCAAGATCTCTCTCAAAATTCACAGCCTTCATGAATTCTACCGTGGATGAAACTTGTGCTGTAGCAACCTGGTCCATGTTGCACACCTTTGCCAAACATTATAAACTAGATATATTCAGATCCCGGGCTTCCTTTTGAGCAACTGTCCTCTGGGGTGTCCTGTCAGGATTCCATGCAGGTTGATAAGCAGCATGGGATTCTGACCTATTAGTCAAATCAGGCAGACCGGATGATAAGAATACAGTAGTTGTTTACTTAAAATAACTTTGGATCATTGCATCCAGGTCCATCCAATATGGCATTCCCCCCCTCCCTTCCAAATTTTACAAATTGTAATTTTTCTGAAGACCTAAAGGGCCTTTATGATGCTCTTAGTATCCGCTAAGCAGCAGGCAGCAAACTGTATCTGAGGAGAAATACTAGCATAGAGAATTATAAGAGGAAAAGTTTAAAGGAGCTTGTGGCTACACTACTAGCTGTGCTTGATTGGATCCAGCACGTGGCCCAAGGGCGCATTAGTTGTATTGGTTGGACCTCGATGAAAGGATCCAGCATTATGGTAACTGCACAACTACCATGTTTGTTAATCATACTTCCACAGATTCCATCCTTCTAGAAAAACTGTGTGCTTTAAGCAGTGATAGGTAGGCTGATTTATTTACAGTAGCAGAAAAAACAGTTTTCATGTGTGTAGCTTGCATTAGCATTTGTTTGACTAGGCAGATTCCCTGGTCAGTATTTGATGCAGAGATACTTTGCACATTTTACTTGGGCTTTTGTAAAAAGGTATTTTGCTATTGGTAGGATTACCTTCTTTATTTGTTTTTGTTCATGTTTTGCTAGACATTACTTGGTCCTAACACTGTTTTGTTAACTTCGACTGCATTTCATTGCTTTGTTTCATTTGACTTCTTTCAACCGTTACATAGACACCTTCCTGGTCCTATAAAATAGATTAACTAAAGTTTAACCAGCCTCTGTCATGAAGTCATCTTTGCTGCGATGGGATCTTCTTCTCTCCAGCACCACCCTCACCTACCCCTTGATTCATCATATTTATACTTTCTTAATCTAACATCACTTTCTGTTTCCCAAAAGCTTCCCATACATACTGCTCCCTTTTCTAAATTAAGTACAACCAAACTCTAATTTTCATTATATTTTTTGTATTAAAGTTTGAAAACACTTAATCTTTTCCAGCAAAATATATTGCAGGTGTATAGGGGAAAAATCTTGCTGGTTAAATGCCACCGTAATAGGAGTGTAGCACTAAATAATGGCTGTAAGTGTGCATCAGAGAGAGCAGTACTCTCTTCCTTTTTTATTACAAAAGTGTAGAGTCAATTTTAGTGTCACCCGAGACAAATCCTACTAAGAAGCATTTAATGCCACTTCCAGAAATAATTTCCCCATTTAAAAACAGGGAATTAAGTGAAACCAATGTAGATGTTGACCAAAAGAGACCATCTTTACCAAGGGTTGTGCAACTTCCAGAACTAATTCCCACCTCCCTAATACAGGGCAATAGGAAGAGAAGCTACTTTAGGATCACACAAGAACCTGCTAACAGCTTGTGTGAATTCCAAAAATCAGATTCACACCTTTTTTTAAAATAGGGGCAGTAGGAAATGAAAATGTGTGTGGCAAGTGCAGGACTGTTTTATTGTATAAGTGGACAGTTGAAGTTTTTTACTGTTTTTTTTTAATTATTTATTCCAATTTTGTCATTTAATTGCTTCCACCGCTTGGTTGGCTGGCTGCGATCATGTGATGGTTTGGCTTATATTTAAATTTAACTGCTTTGTTTTTTGAAATGTTTGTAGTATTGAAGATGGGTATAGTCCCGAAAGCTTTGCTGTTATTATTGAAGAATTTTCTCAACGTCAGTGTTTTCTTTGACTAAAGATTAGAGAACAGGCTTAAAGCTTAGCTGATATTTGGCTAAGACTTACAGGAAGGCTTTCACCCACTGATGTAACAACCACTGTTCTTTGACCCGTCCTACGATTCCTTCGAATCTTCACATTTGCATACATAGTCCCACTAAAATCACTCTTGCACATTACTAAAGGCTGCCTCTTTAAGGCTGAATAGTGAAGAATTTGTAGACTGTCTACAGTTATGTTCTACATTGTGTAACCACAACCTCCTCTGTAATCAGCTTATAAAGTTTCCCTGCTTACATACTGACAGTTGCAGCCTAGTCTTCTTCCTAGTTATACACCAGCATTCACTACCACATGATGGAGTTTTCCACTGCCACTCCAGTTCACACACAAATTGAAGAAGCTTTTAATAGATAAGCTGGTAAACTTGCAAAAATCAGAAGTCAAAACGAAAAAAAAGGCTGGCTAAATATGAGACTGCTCAAGAACAGATGTTTCATAAAATTGTAGAAGTAGAGGACAGAGCACATAGGGAAAATCTGTACCAGAAAAACTGCAAGGAATAGACTGTAGTTTATAAAGGCAGGAATAAGCAACTGGACTGGTATTCCATAGCAGTAACTGCTAATTGAAAGGGCACACAGTGTGAATGCTCCAAATCTAGCCATGGGAAAACAGCCACGACCTTTGTTGGTAAAGATGCAAGCTACCAGTAGAAAGAGTTGACCCTGAAAAAATTTGACAAAAAGGCAAAGTATTAAGTTGGAGACAGCGGAGTGTTTGTGGAAATGACTCTTCACTGTAGACCAGGCAAAAGAGAAAAAATGTTCCAATAATCAGGAAGTATTGAGAGGCAGGTGTGTGATTCAAGCTGCTGTATCCAGATGCCTTCAGAATGTTTTTTTTTTCCTGGAGGATTGAAGTTTTTTTATGCAGAATAGTCTTAAGAGGAAATGTAGAAGTTTGTTCAAAGAAAAAGTAAGCCATCAAGAGGAAGGAAACTGTGCTTCTCATTCTTTTGATAATAAAGCACACAAAGAGACTTTGTCATTGAAACCTTTTCCAGTGTTCCAAAGGAAAGTACTTGAGAAATGGAAAAAGCATAGAAGTTGACCACAGTAATTGGGAGTACCTTGAAATTGAACTGGAATCTGTAGTTGGGAGATGGAGATGAAAAGGAAGAAGACCAACAACACAGAAATGAGTGAATGAACATGAGACTGCAAAGCATGAGCCACATTTGTGAAATATGGTTGTATAAGAATAAGTGGAAGGAGTGGACTTTTGTTAAGTTTTTTAAACCTGTGAGGGAATGAAAAGCATTTGCCTCACTTCATCGCATTAATGTTTGGAAGGACTCTGAGGGGAAGAAGAAAAAAAAAGGTAACCGTAAGTAAAACAATTTATGCTCTTAACAGTATTTCTGTGAAACTTTCCCAATATAAATTGTACATTTTATAGTAAAGTATTTTTAGTTGTTGTCTGTGATAAAGTTACTTAAGTAAACAGATGCCTTTTTTCTTTCTCTTCTCCTTTTTCTTCATTTTTTGGTATTAAGAAATGTAGGCATTGCAGTGCAAAAAGATAAAAGGTAAGCAGAAGCATATTTAAGATAATAAGCTGTAATCTTGGGTTGTTAAAGAGGGGGATGAGGTGTAAAAGTATGCAGATAATATGTCTAGAGCTTATATGTTTCCTGTTTTGTATAGGTGAATGTCCGGATTAAGATCTATGACTTAATCTTATAAATTTTAAGTGGAAACCAATAAATATGACAACACTGACTATAGTGAAACGTTTTCCTTAGCAATAAATGTTTTAGCTCGTCTTTCAGGCTGCAGCAGAGTACCACACTTTTCTTTCTTTTTTTTTTTTCTCTTGCATTTCCATGGAGACAGGCTGATAATAGAGCAGTAAAAGACAGAACACTGGTTTCTTCAAGGCTGAAAGTTAATGACTTCTGAAAGAATGCAGATTGTTTTCTTATTGGGGGGGTTAAAGATAAAGCAAACAAAAAAATAATAAACACCAATTATAAGTAGAAGTACAGGCAATAACATGGATCATGGCGTAGATAACCTCAATGTCAGGTTTATCTAGGGCCTGTGTTAGCAGCTATCTGTTTGGCACAAATGTTCCTATAATGCTCCTATAAGGAGGGTTAGACTTCATTATTTAAAGATGTACACTGTTATGTGATTTGTATTAAGTTAACAGGTTATGGGGTATTCTGGGAATGTGTTTGTTTTTTTTTGATTGAGAGTTTTTATTAAAACAAAAAAATATTGTAGAATGTGACATAGGTTCCAATGTTAAGAAAAAAAATGTATAAAGGATTACCCTGCCAACATTAATGGGTGCATATATAACAAAAGCTGAAAATAGGCATTTTAAAAAGCTGCTTTATGTAATATATGAGAATAATGACTTCTTACCTTAATGGTGACAATTTCCATATTGTCTTGGAATGTGAATGGTATCACAGGTATAGACAAAAATGAAAGAATACTTTATATTAAGAAATGCAGAGAACAAATAACAATGCTACAGGAGATGCATGTGGAAAGAACTGAGCATGTGAATTTGATAAAGAATGATTTCATGACGAATATTTTGCAGAATATCAGGAAAATAAGAAAAGAGTACTTACATTAATTGGTAGAAGAGGGAAAAAGATGATAATGGCAAATTTTTGGGAGTAATGGGCTGCTGGCAATTGATGGGAATCATGCTGGAATGTATTTATATTCCACCTAAAACTGCTGTTATGGAGTTTAAAAAATTTGAGGGAAATAATCCAGCTTTCGGCAAGAAATATTATTTGTTGTGGTTGGACTGGAATTTGATTTGCAACAATGAGGATGCATCTGGGGATTCTAGAAGAGAAAATACAACAAAGCAGGGTAGATTTATGAAGACAGTTATGAAAACATTTGATATGGAAGTCGTGAATTCAGTAGTAGGACCTCAGAGCGAATTTACATATTATTCACCAAAGTACAATAACTGGGCCAGACTAGACGGAAATTATATTTCACAGGAACATGTGCATGTAACTGAGAACTTTGATGCACATCCAATAACTATTTCAGATCCTACACCAATTATTACTAAGATAAAAATGCAGGGTAATATAGTAAAGATGGGACACTTGGCACTTCCCCACCTACTTGTTAAAAAGAGAGGAATTTAAAGAATAGGTAGTGGAAATTATCCTGGAGTTATAAGGGAACATAGAAAGTACTCCAGAAGTTATAGCTAGTGATTGGGATAAAATGAATGTGAAGTTTATAAGTAGGGTAGAAATAAAAGAAAAAAAGAGATCTGGTTAAGAAGTAGTAAGAATTATTTAGAGGTGCTGAGAAAGGTTGAAGTATTACAAAATGAGGAGAATCTCACAGAACAAAAACAGGCACCATTATAGTGTGCTAAATAGAAAATAAAGGAATACCTGGAATAATATGCATGAGTTGAGAAATATTGCTGTTAAGCAACTGTATTTTGATAACTCCACAGCACAAAAGCTTTTAGCGCAATGACTTGGGCAATAGAAAGTTGAAAGGGTTGTTGCCAGACTTGGGAAGCCTATAACAGGAAAAATAACCAGAGACCCTGTAGAGGTGTTAGAGATATTTCAGAAATTGTATGACATTTTGTATAAAGTATGGAACTGGAGAAAAGAAAAAGCACAAATGGAAATATTTGTGTAAGACTCAAGTATACCAAGGTTAGAGGTAGATGAGGCTCAACAACTAACAGTTAAGATAGGAGGCTATGAGATAAAATGGTTATGTACAACCAATCTGTGGGAAAGTCTCCAGGTGTTGATGGTATTCTGATGGAAGTTTGGAAAATAGAAGGGAAGAAAGTGATAAAAATCTGGAAGATTTTATTTAACTGTATTTTACAAGGAGTTGGAGGTAACATCCTGGAAAAAAGTTGTGGTGGCTGTAATACTTACAGATTGTAAAGACCCAGCTGATCGAGCTTCAATGGGCACATTTCAATTTTAAAACATGATCATAAAGTGTTTTATGTCTATAATGGCTAAATGAATGGCAAAGGTGATGTCAAAATTGATTGATATAGAATATTGTGGTTTTATGGAGGGGAGGCAGAAATTTGGTAACATTATTTTTAGAACAGTGATGACCCAGAGAGAAGCAGAATGTAAGAAAATACAGCAGTTATTGGTAGGTCTTCATGCAGAGGAAGCATTCAACTGAGTAAGCTAGAATTGAGTAGGGCACCGGAAGTATTTGCATTTCCCGATACCATAATAAGGTAATGATATATGAGGGACTTGGGGGCAAAAATCAAAGAGGAATGTTGTGTCTGAACAGAGGAACCAGGCAAGGGTATCCTCTTTCCCCTTTATTTGCTTTAGATTTAGAACCACTGGCAAAAAAATAGGGGGGGGCTCAGAAATTCAATAATATAATTAGTGCAGTGTTCAAGAAAACTTGGCTTTAATTGCATATGATATTATTTTGTACCTGATGGAACCAGAAAGAGATATCTCAGTGTTGTGGAACATTTTGACACTGTTACGGCTGTAAACTTAATGAAGTTAAAACAAAGGCTATAGCTGTAAAGTATGTGCATGAATTGGTTAGCAATACCCATATTATATAAGTGCAAGATTGTCTGTGTCATGAGTAATAATTCAATAAAGGTGTTTAAAAAATGTAACTTGTTAAGTTCTTATTTCTTGTTCTGTGCACCATGGTATGTAATGAGCATTTGTGTCTACCTTTATTACTCCTGGTCTTGGTCATGAACTACTGTTAATATTCCTAATCTGTATCCAAGAATATATTGCATTGCCTTTATTTGACCACATGCTAATAACAAAATGAGATTGTAACCTTTCTGGAAAAACGCAAACAAGGCATTTGCCACATAACTGAGTCCTGAGTAAACTAATTGTTAAATTTGCATTCCCCTTTCTTAAAAGTGGGAACTATGCAAGATTGCCTAAAGTTGGTTAAAAGCATGTTGGTATTTCTCATTTCTTTATAACGTGCCCTTAGCATACCATGTAATTAACTCATCTGATAACTTATGGGACTATCTGGATTTGTATTCATTTTTTTTTGGGGGGGGGGGGGTTACAGACCCCAACTCAAACCCTGAGCTATTCGTGTATATCTCACTGAAATCCTAAACCATAAAGTGAAACTCAAAAAATTTGTTTTCCCATATGATTACTGCAGTAATTTCCTTTGTTCGTGTAAAAAGAGTTTTCCCTTCCATGCTCACATCACATAACTGTCAAGTTACATGACCAAATTTCCTAACAAGTAAATGTTCCCATGGCTTTACTTCTAAATTCATTCCTTCATTATGCATCTGACCACCATTGGATACTTTCTCATAACTTTATGTTGCTCTCTGCAGCAGTCAACATCACCCACTCCTCCACTGTAATAAAAGTGTACCTTTGAAAGTCATTTCAATGGGTTACCCTTCTTAAAAACAGTCTGTCTAAATGTGGCCTGATAGCTTTTTATGGTGTCATGCTTTCCTTATGTAACTCTAGCTCCCATAAAAACTGCCAGATCCAGGGGAGAAACAGACCTGACTTAGTGCTAGGAGCAAGACTTAAAGCCTTTACGGAATGGTGTGACTTGATCCTGCTTGGCCCTGCTGGAAAAAAATGATGTAACACGTTAGACATAAACGTTTATCACTCTACACATTTTTTGGAAAAGGATATACACTGATACTGACTTCATAAAATTCTAACTAATTAAATATCCAGGTTGGAAGCAAGCAGATATTTGCTAGCAGATCAAATGCTAATGGCACCTATGTAACTGACCCTTATCATTTGCCACTGTAGTGGTACTGGGATTTTGAGATGCAAGCATTTGTTTTTCATTTAACATAGGGGAGGCTGGGTAATGCATTTACTTGTATCGACAGTGTACAGTTGGCAGGCTGCATTTTCATTGATTTATCCATTGTCATGTAATGGATTCATGCCATATCATTGTACCTTTAAAATTATACCATCATATCTATCTTACTGAAACCCTTGTCTATCAAAAAACAATCCAACTGGAACTATCCAATTCAGAGGAACCTAACAGTACCACAAAGGCACAACATTCTCCCCCCTCAAAAAAAAAAAAAAAAAAAAAAAGTAATGCTGAACAGTACTAAAAATAACTTGCCCAGGGGACTTCACTTTCCATTTGCCCCCTAAAGTTTACATACTAACTTTACTGTCATTCATCTATGGAGCAAGGTCGACATCATAAAACTTCAGAATGCATTCCACTGTGCAACTTCCAGTAATAACATCATGCAGTGATATCATGTCATGACAAAAGGGTTTCAGTGATTAGAGGTCTGATCACTTGAAATTTCATGAGAATAACTGATCTGTATTCTTCTTGACTAAGCAGTGACCCACTTGTACCACCAACAAAGTATATATTCCTGTAAGGTAAAAATTTAACACACCACTTTGAAAACACACAAGCTCATCACAGGAGTCCTGTGGAGCTGTGTCCTAGAACTAACAGCTACTCTTTTCCGATATAATGTGCTTTAAGACTGGTTCTAACGTAATAGTGTGACCTGAAGCAGTGAATGCCTAATCAGTGGTTACTTATTATGGTGGCCTTCATAGAAAGCATGTATGGTTTCAAACCCAGTGCTTCAATGAAGATGTTAAAGTAGATTGTTAAATGTGGAGATTGACCATGAGTTTTTTGGGGACCCTAGCTGTAATTCCAAAAACAGTACTTGAACTGTTATAATAGCAGACGTTGTAGAATATCTTCCAAGTCTGAGATTGTAGTGATTCCTGAGTATTTCATATACTCCTAGGCAAAGTGACCTCAGAGTTAGTTTTCTATAGATGTCCATTGCAATGTTCACTATGACGGTCCTTATTTTTGGGATTTCTGACCGCAGGTAGTCTGACTGGCCAGCTCAACCTCCCTCAGAGCTTCAGCCAAGGCCTTCCCACCAGGATACAAAGATATCTGTGATATAAGAAGTGCATTGGCTGATGCCATCTTTAGATCATTCTTAACATGCAGTGTTATGTATTGCATGCTCCATAATATTAGCATACTATCAGTTGGTCTGCTTCCAAGAGCCAGTTAAGTACTTCATAGGAGATTTTTCTTGGCTTGTTACATATTTTTGGTATAGCTAAGGTCTAATTCTGGCAGTGAATCTGTAACAGAAATTTTGTTAAAATTAACAACCATATCGTGCAGGAAATGGTTTACCCACAAACACTTCCACAGCTTGTGCTTGTTCATAAGTTCATAGGTAGGTACTAGGTATTGGCCCTAGGGCCTATATAAGCCTAGCCAAAAAGGTACCCTGGCTTTCACCACCCAAGAAAATTATTTTCCTGTGCCCCTGTCAAGCAGAGCCACAGAGGTGATCCCCGGGGTGAATTTCCTATTTCCCATCCAATCATCAAGATTTTTCTTGAAGAGTGCTAATGAGGAGCTTTGTTTGATATAGATAGGTAGTTTGTTCCAGAGTATGGGAAGTCTGTGGGACAGGAATCTATCCCTCCATGTTCTGTTTATTGTGGTGACAAGGTTTAGGTCCCTAGAGTGTGTAGTTCAGAGGGATTGGGATTTCTTTAAGTGGAGCATGTCCAACAGCTCTGGGTTTGACATAGCTTTGTATGTTAGGCAGAGATTGCCTCTGAGTAGGTAATATGCAATGGAGTAAAGCTTGAGTTTTTTAAGACGGTCTGCATAGGGCATCTGTTTGAGGCCAGTAATCCTCTTTGTGAGGTATTTCTGCAGCCTTTCCAGTTGTTGTAGATGTCTTGTGAGGTACATAACAAAAGGGGCGTTCAACTCTATAATGGGTCTAATGAGTGATGAGTAGAGGGGAATAATGATCTCTTTTTTCCTGGATGAGAAACCTTTTGTGATGAGATGTGCCATGTAGAAGGATTTCCTGACTACTGTGGCGATGTGATTATCAAAGGAGAGACTACTGTCCACCTGTGTCCCAAGGTTTCTTATCACACTAAGTAGACTACCACCTATGTGGTAGCTCATGGGTACAGAGTTTTTACCAAAGGGGATGACTATGCACTTTTTGGCATTGAGCTTGAGGCCATGGCTTTGACACCAGGCATCTGTCTCAGTGAGGCCATTTTGTAGGATGTCCACATCGTTAGGAGTTTCGATTATGGCTCCTAGTTTGCAGTCCTCTGCGAACTTTGTTAACCAAAGACCTTCTGTATTAGTCTGTACTTCAGAAAAGTAGATAACAAACAGGAGAGGACCCAGGACTGAACCCTGTGGTACTCCACTTGTCACTGGTCTGAAGTTGGATTTGGAGTCTGCTACTTTCACAGTGTGGGCTCTGTCAGTGAGCCAGTTGGCAACCCATCTTGTGACATAGGGATTTATACCTAGTTTAGTGAGTTTATCTATAATTCCAGAATGGGGGATGGTGTCAAAAGCTTTGGCGAGATCTAGATAGGCTGTGTGAACCACCTTACCCTCTTCTATGGCTTTGGTGACTGCTTCAAAAAAGTCTATCAGGTTTAGGAGACATGATCTACCTTTTACAAACCTGAACTGGGTGGGGTCCAGAGTTTGGAGATTACCAATGTCTTTGTTTATAAATTCCATGGCCCTGCAGACCAGGCTCGTTAGGCTAATGGGGCGGTAGTTCCCAGGGTCTGTGGTGGCTCCCTCTTTGTGGAGTGGGATAACCATTGCTGTGCGCCATTCAGTGGGCACAAAGCCTGAGGTGAGGCTGTGATTGAACATGGTGCTTAGGTGGGGTGCCAGTTCATCCTGTAGTTCGTGTAGAACGCAGCCTGGGATGTTGTCAGGTCCCATAGATGCTGTGTTCTTGGCTTTGGAGAGTGTGGTTTTTACCTGTGCAGCCGTGATTACAGGAACTTTGCATTCTTCCGGTATAGAGATGGGCCCTTTAGGAGGTGAGAGGGTGTAAAGTTAGCACTGAACCTACCTACCAGGATGTTGGCAATATCAGTTGGTTCTGCATATTTAGTGCCATTGTGCTGTAACTCAGAGCAGATCTGAGTGTTGCCATTGAGATTCTTGACATAGCTAAAGAATGCTTTGTGGTTGTCTGTAGAATCAGTGGCAATTTTGTTTTTGTAACTAGCTTTGGAGGCTTTTATGAGGGATTTCAGCTTCTTACTGAGGCTGATCAGGGAGTTCCTCCAGTCATAGATTTTACTTTTTTTTTTTTTTTTTGCAACGGTTTTTCTTCTGTTGTAGAGTTTGTTTATGGCAGGGGACCACCATATTGGCTTCCATGTTTAGGTGGATAGCATGATCCGTGCACTCACGTAAGTGCTTATAAAGTGCATTTGTGTAGGATTCAGCAGTCTTACCTCTATTGTCTGTCTCCGTGGGTGTCGAAGTTTGCCACTTCTGTCTTAAGCGTGAAGTTGGCTTTGGAGAAATTTTTTAGGGTGGTTTCCCTAATGGGGGGTGGGGTGTGGATGTCTAGGGTGATTAACTTGTGGTCGGATCTAACCAACGAGGAATTGACCTCTAGTGTGGAACACCGGTCACCCATGCTGGTAATGATCAGGTCTAGGTATTGCTGCCCCTGGTGGGGGTGTGGATAAGTTGATCCAAGGCACTGGAATTTATGAATTCCAGAAAACGTTGCGCAAAAGAGTTGGTACATGAGTAGTTTTCCCAGTTAATGGTGGTGTAGTTGAAATCACCCATTATTAGGCTGTTGGGTTGTACCCTAATATTTTCCAGTATGTCAAGAAATGAGGAGTGGGAATCCTGGGGCATGGTGGGGATCTGTAGCAAGTTACAATTTGGATTGCAGTCTTGCCCAGAGTTAGTTGCACTTGGATAATCTTGGATGGATTATGCTGAGCAACTAGCCTGGAGGTGTGGATATCCTTAATGAATATGAACACGCCTCCACCTTTAGTGTTTCAGTCCAGGTTAGGTGGCCGAAAGGTGTAAATGAATTATAGCCTGGTAATGCAGGGGTGCTCTCTAGAGCCTTGAACCAGGTCTCTATCACTGCACAAATGTTGATGTTCTCCATTTTAAGGATTGCCTCGAGTGAATGCATTTTGAGGTTTAGACTTCTAGCACTGAGTAGCATTACCCTCAGATTTTGCCGTGCTTGTACCTGTTACATTGTTGAATTTGTCATTTAAACCTTACCTAAAAAAGGCATTATGGGGTGGCAAGATCCTTAGCCATTATCTGGAATCCCAAGGGCGACAGCTGCAGGCTATCTCTGGCAAAGCATCGTGGTCTGTCGATCATGTCATCCCAGGCAGACAGATACTGGATCCCCTTAGAATGACACCAGAAGCTTAGCCAATTGTTGAATCATTCTAAGTGATGGCAGAATGCTACTCGGGGGTAGGGTCCTACCTGCCTGGGCTGCAAAATCGGAGAGCTCCTCCATGTCTCTTTTCATATAGTCCAGGGAGGTACGTCTCAGGTCATTCACACCAACATGGGCAATGACAGAGTCGTATTTGTACTTGTGGAGTGACCTGAGTGCGTGCATTATGTGGTGGATCCTGACATCCAACAGGCAGCTGACAGTAACTTTCTTCTTGTTTAGCCTGATGACTGGAACATCAGTGTGCCTGACTATAGAGTCACCTATGACTAGAGTGTTGGGTATGTTATGCCTTATGGACTGTGGTTGAGTGGCACACTGAGTTTGTGGGCTGTGTGTCATTTGGGTTGTGTTGGGGGGCGGAGGTTGCTTGCATTTCTGCTTTAGAGATCTCTGTTGCTCGAGCAGATTTTTATTGAGAGCCTCCGCGAATGTCGGTGTGTGTTTTGTGTTGCTATGTGTGTGTTTTGGTGGTGTAGGTTTTGAGGGACTATAAGAGAGTGACTGTATGATGGTGTGGTGCAAGTGTTTACCTTCTCCTCTTGACTGTCTAGTCCAGTCTTGGGTGAAGAGAGCTTTGCTATCAGTTTGGCTATATAAATGCATCTCTCACAGGTTGTATTGTTAGGTGGTCGGAGGATTGTCTGTGATGAGGACTCCTATCTGCATTTTGCCAGTTTGACTCTGAGGACAATCCAATGACAATTGGTCTCTCTAGGAGTCTAGGGTCAAAAATGAGGCACATGCCTGGTTCTGTGCCATGATGCCCAAGGCCTCCAGGAACCTCCTTGCTGAAAAAGCACTTTGTCAGGAGCTTGACTATGTTACATTGGTTGACTTTGGGCCTTCCTGCATCTGGCAGCTCTTGGTGGGGAGGGTCAGTTTTGTAACCCCCCACCTTTGGAATCAGTCACTGCAGTGGCCTCTGGCAGGACTGCTGTGCAAGCCACCACACCCTCGCCGTCTTCTATATCTTGCCGAATTGGCTCCCCTGCCTTACCTCCTGAGACAGAAGACCCATTAGTTTTAGAGGTATGTATTTTCAGCACTGAAGGAGAAGGTGGGATCTCTATGATTTTGGTCTGCAAGGAGGTTATTGGAGATGAGATTAAGGTCTTGTTCCAATTCCCAAATCCCAAAGCCTCAAGTGTGATTGTACCCAAATGTGCAAGGCACCTGCCTGCTTGCTTTGGCCTAGTTTGGGCATTGCCCCTGCCCTTTCCACCTCCCAGGCTTCATCTAACCTTTCTGAAATCCAAATCCAGAATTAGTAATATGCAAGGTGTCTGTGGCCCCATTCTATAAAGAGAAGGGGTAGGATCTCAGTCTAAGGATTCTGACTCTTATGATTTGGAAGTAGATAAACTGGCTTATGTGGGTAAAATCCCCTCAGTTGAGGCTTATTATTTACTGAGCTTACCCTTTCCTATGCTTTCCATCAAGAGAGACTAAGTAGTACTGTAAGGATAAACTAAGGTGCAGAACTTTCATGGCCCTGCTTGAGCCTTGAATACTAGCTGTTCCTCAAGTGGTGAATGTTCTGAAGGAAGTATTATAAATACATCTATTGAGCCAGACTAATCCTTCATATGTATACAGATAGACTCCTTCCCTCCTGCTCCTAGGAAACCCGACTGCTGCTTATAGTGTAAGAGATTCCTTTACAAGAATCCTTTGGCTGCTCCAACTATCTTATTCCTGGATTCCCATAAAGGAATAACTTAAGCTCCATCATGGAGCTCTTTTCCTAATAATAAGCTGAGTACAATACTCAACAGATGTATGGAAAAAGGTTTACCCATATGCTACTGCTTCTTTCAGAGCCTTGAACTGCCAGTCCCACATGCTATTTGTCAACAATAGCTGCTGGAGAAGATGAATGATAAGTCTGTGGGATTACAGGATAAGGACCTGAAGTTGTGGATGCTTGAACTTTGTAGCATTTCAGCGCAGGTTGCCAAGCATTCTCAGAAATGTTTTTATGATGCTGTAGGTGAATCCTGTAGAGCATCAGCCACAGGCATTGTTATTTAGGAGCATGTGTCTTTGAGGAGACTCCAATTTTTGAATCATGTAAACATGGATCATTTAATGCTCCACTGGACAATGATCTCTTTTTTGGACCTCCTGCTTAAAGAGATTCCAGAAAAAAATGGAGGAAAAGAACAAAACTGTGCATTCTGAAAAGCAGTTTTTTCAGGCTCAAGCTTCCGAATTCATTCAGAACTACCAAGCTAAATTTTGGCTTTATATACCCATAACTGAGGGAGTAACAAGTCTAATAAGTGGAAAAAGTTGACGTTCGAGAGAGAAGGATCAAAGGAGAAGCATCAGTGTCCTCAGGAGCATTTCTTTCAGAGGGATCAAAAATGACTCAGCCAGGCTGCCTCCTCCCTACCCACCCCTAAACCCATGTCAGTCTCATCTTCCCTACCTCTGAGAGAGACAGAGAGAGATGGAGGTTGCTTAGCCACTTTTGCAAAACATTCAGAAAACATAACCCAGGATCACCACATGAAGAATACAAGATAAGACAAACTGAAAAAACAACCCAGGAGCAGGACCAGCCAGACCAGTAAAGCAGTTTATTGTTGAGCACTTTCGTTCCTGAACGCAAGAACTTCCTCAGAACAAACCAATACCTTGATTACAATCCTAAATAAACATTAATTATGACATCAATTTAACTCACTGTAAACAGTTCTAAAAGGGATACCTTCACTAAAACTAAACATAATATGAATACGAAAATACAAAAAACAGTTATATACAGAATATCATGATGTTGAACCATAATATAATATAAAAAACATGATATAAAAATGATATGTTAAAAGGCATCATAATGCCTCAGTTTTAACAAAGAAACAATAAAACAAGATTTAGAAGAACACAAAAGGCCAAGCACCAGAAACCTCTGCAGCTATAAAAAAACGAAAAACAGGATACACACAAAGCTGCTGAGGATAGGCTCCAGAATCCACAATAGGCTTAAAAAATGCCAAAGAATAATGCTGAGCAGTACTACTTTATTGCAACACACTAGCGCTTTCACAGAATGCTTCTTCAGGTGTACAAATTAATGCAAGAAACTACACTTTAAATAGCCAAGTAAAATGGTCACATGATGCAATCCAATTAATTTTTAAAAAAACATTAAAGTCAGCTTTAAAATATGCATATATGTTGTTATTAAAACAAATACACTACATAAAACATAAAAATATGCAAATATACATTTAAAATAAATTAATTATCTGCAGTTATACTTTAATGAACATAAAAAACATAGATTACCTAAATAGAGCCCTTTTACTGAGAACAGGTTTCATGGGCACGTGATTATTCAAGCCATGACCATAATTTGCTCTTAGCATCACTATCCATCTAGCCTCTACCTCTTCTGTTCTAGCTCTGATATCACCCACCCTTATGCTCTCATAAGTCCTAGACACAACCATAAACAAGAATTTATGCTGTACCCCCCATACTTTGCACATGTTTAGCTAAAGCATTAGTATTGCTCCCTTTGCCAATATGATAATTATACTCTCTTATTCTATCTTTCAGAGGGCGATCTGTCTTGCCAATGTAAAAACATTTGCAGATGGTGAAATTAGCTAAATAAACCACGTGCATGGTTTCACAATCAGCCTGCACCCTAACATCATATACTCTACCTGTGTCTGGATGCACAAAAAAAGTCTCCTTATTAATATACCTACATTGTGAACATTTACCACATGGTCTGGTACCAAATGTTGTCAACACATTCTTCCTTTCCTTAACATTACATAACCTTCTCCTCAGATTCTTCTTATTCTTAAAAGTGAACTGAGGTCTAGGACCTATGATTTCACTTAACTGTGGGTCTGTTAACAAAATATCCCAATGTTGATTAATAATATCTGTATATCTTCCTACATCCCGTGAATAAGGGACTGTCCTAAAGTAGAGTTTAAAATCTCAAGACTTTACATCATCAGACTATGTACCCAGACATATCTTCTCAAAACAATAGCATTACCGACAGCCCTAGATGTAGCGTAAGCACAAGGATGCACACTCTTCAAAGCATATGTACAACTGAGGCAAGTTATAAATTGGGGGATTCGGACAGGACTGTATTAGCAATTGGGCTTCTTCTAAGGCTACAGCATGAATTGTTACACAGTTCTTGCTGTTTCTTCTCTCACTGTACGTAAAAAGAAAAGACACCAGAATAGCAGACCTTGCCTACACCACCAGCTCAGACAGTGCCTCAACTGCTTGTGGATGATGGCAGTGGCCATTTGTTGTTCCTCAAACCACTCACTGGTTTCTCCAGATTATCCTGGTATAGTCTCTTCTACCACCTGTGACTGGGGGTTAGCAACTGTTCCAGTGTACAGTCCTGACATGGAAGAAACATTTTGTTTAGGTCTGGGTGTTTTTTGTCACAGAAGCCAGGAAAGAGACCTCTTGCCCAGGATGAAGTGCCTTCTCTGTCGGTCTCCTTCTAGGGATGTCTCTAGAAAAAAGAAACGAGTTGGACATTGCACATCCAAAGAAATTTTATCTGTTCATAAGGATGATTTTTCTTACCTTAGCCATGAGTTTTTATTCCAGGCTTTTTATTCTAGAGAGCAGAAATCCATACCAGAAAACTAACTAGGTCATTGTATTCTCTTGGAAAATATATCAGAGGATTCAGACAGAGACTGTCCTTTTTTTTTTTTTTTTACTGATTCTCAAGCCCAAGGCTCTGATTCAGAGGAAAGCTTGTCCTCTCTGACTCCATTAGAGGAGTTTTCCTTTCCTAAGACTAGTTCCAGTATGAATGATGTATTTTTTTGTGAGCAAGTGGAAGCTCCACCTAAACTGAGAACATATTGTGATATGCTAAAAGTATGTTTCCCTTGTGCTATACCCATTCCTCCTCCTATTACACCAGCCTTGGAGTATGTGTTAAATACTGAC